>NW_017670403.1:6001-82034 GCF_001879085.1 Nicotiana attenuata | reverse complement strand
GACCCTACCCCCCACCCCCCCCCCCCCGTACGTGCTTTCACTGTTTTATGACATGCGAGGATGGTTAGTTCGGGATTTGAAAGAGTTCGGGTTGAAATCGGAACACTTGGTTCCTTAAGGTTGGCTAAAAAGGCTAAGTTTGACTTCGGTCAATATTTTGAGCAAACAACCTCAGAATCAGGATTTGACGGTTCCAATAGGTTCGTATGATGATTTCGGACTTGCGCGTATGTTCGGATCGGATTTTGGATGACCCGGGAACGTTTTGGCGCCTAATAGTGAAAGTTGGTTCTTTGAAGGCTTTTGAAGTTCTTTAAATTTGGTTTGGAGTAGGTTTTGGTGATTGTCGATGCCCCCTTTTTCTCGCAAAATCGGGTTTATGACATTTGGGGGGACAACTCGTTTCCTTTTGGGAATTGGGTTTGAATTGAAGAGTCGCCACCTAATGATTAAGTGCATTAGGACACTAAGAAGAATTTTTTATTTAGAAAACCAGAGATTGGGTAAGGGCTCGAAATTATCCCGAGGGGAAGGTGTTAGGCACCCCTCGAGATCCACTAGTGTGGTTTCCGGCCATACTATATTTGTGACTTTAAGCGCAAACAATAAGTAGACAAGTAAGAGTTACAAATATGAGGGGGTTTTCACATAATTGTTGCAAGTAATTGAAGTTAAAAGAAGTTAAAGAAGCTGAAATTTGAGAAGAAGCAGTTTTGAAATTCTAAATAAAATAAACGAGTAAAGGGAGGGGGTTTTCACATAATTGTTGCAAGTAATTGAAGTTAAAAGCAGGCAAAGAAGCTGGAATTTGAGAAAAAGCAGTTCTGAAATTCTAAATAAAATAAACCAGTAAAGGGAGGGGGGGGTCCTAGGTTTATAAATAATATGGATCACCCCACACAACACCCGGTAACCGTTTATACACGTGGTGTTATCGCGTGGTCATCATATCCATATCTACCCTTTCCCACCACGTTAAGGTATTAAACGCGGAATGGTCTCGTTTTACTTATTGCATGCTATTACCCGCCCCAATCCTATCAGTCCCGGAGGTATTTGGGACTACTAATCCTAAAGGGAAGGGGTGTGAGGTTTTATAGTTTCAAAGGACAAAATTCTAAGACGATAATCAAAACACATATATAGCAAATTTGGGGAGAAGCACATAACAGATAGGCTCAAACAGACCTCCTTAAAACAAAGAGAAGCATATAGTTTAGCATGTCTTACACGTACTGATTAGGGTCTGATTAAACTTAAGAGTTGTGGTAGACTGATCTATTACATATTTCAGATAAGAAGCCCGAAGCAGGTCTGCCTGCTGGTTGTAGTTAATAAAATCTGATTCAATTTATCAGTTTACCTTATGGCTTGCCTAAGTGTTAAACGAAAACCTATAAGCATGATATCTATTAATTTCAGAAATAGGAAGTATGCTGATTTAGGAAAAGAAGTTGTCAGTTAACCAGGAAAGGCGAGTTTTGGTAAAAGAGCGTAAATTCTGCAGACGTTAAGCATTATCGTTACTGATTTTAGCCCTATAAGCGAATGAATGATTCAGGTTGGATTGATAGTTCCTATAGGCATGCTTTCTAGGCGTTATTGACTTTAAACACTTTTATAGGCGTAGTAAGAGTGCAGAAATCTTATGGGCATGATATCTGAATGCTGTTAATTTTTAATCCTATAACAGGTTTGCCTAGTGACCAATGCATATGCAGGACCCGGATTTCTGGTTAACTTATAGAAATGGTATCTATACGTGAGATGCAGAATTCCTTATAGACATGGTATCTATATGTGAGATGTAGAATTCCTTGATGCAAAATTCCTTATAGACATGGTATCTATATGTGAGATGTAGAATTCCTTGTAGACATGATATTTACATGGATGCAGAAGTGCATAAAATCCTATGAGCAGGATATCTATGTGGATCAAGACGTGCAAAGCTGTAAGCAGGATACATGAATACAGAAGTGTAGTAATTCCCTATGAGCATGATATCTACCCCTTTGCATGCATGGTTACCCTTCCCTTTTTCACTAATTACCCCAGAAGTTTATTACAAAAATTATTACAGTCCAAAATAAAATGAAGAAACTACATCAGAAAAAAAGAATAAAATTACAACCAAGGAGAGCCTGATTCAGGTTTCCTGCCTGAAGCATGAAGTAAACCAACTCCAAAGATCAAGATCCAAAGCCTTTTTCATTAGGGGGGTGTCAGAGTTCCCTAAGAGCCTCATGGACTCTGGGCAGTGCTCACACCCAAATACATTGCAGGATTGAGTCATAGTGCAGCGTGGAAAGGCCAGCCCTCAAGTGTCCAAGTTCAGAGGGAACTCAAGGTCCCAAGGCATGGCTCACAGGAGGGGGGGGGGGGTAGGGGCAGAACTTAGAAGCTAAGAGTGAGTGTAAGTGCATAGAAGGAATTCTGAAAAGGGGAAAAGGGAAGTGGCAAAGACAGGCTAGTGGGCATACCTAGCAATAGGAAATGCTGGCACACCCCACCAGCCCGTTAGAACACATTGTTTTGGGAGTTAGGATCCCTAAAGGGATCAGGTCCAAACATGAACAATAACTTGCATATTGCCATTTTCTGAACTACAACTCAAAGCACATAGAGGGAAACAGGGGTGTAGGGATTCACAGCAGAAATAGATGAAAGGAAATTAACATGCTAGTTGACATTTAACTCCATACAGACAGTAAAGTAAACATGGATGTAAAGGCTGTAAGTAAAACACATTGGGGTGATGCTGAAACCAAAACTAGAACATACCAGTCTCAAGTAATCAAGCAAAAGAAAAGCAGTAGTCTTGTAAAGCCAAAGTGCAGACAAGAAGCAAGAATACCCCAAGTATGAGTTTTTGTGAGATTGTAAGTGTGAAATCTGAAGTGTAAAAATGTTGAATTAACAGTGTGTATTGTGTAGAAATGGTCGTGCATTTTATAGTGTAGAAAGCAAGCAAAAATAGGTAAGAAAATAGTTTTGAAATCAATTACACAAGGTTTCTCTTTAATTAAGGGATTCTGATTTCAAACGGGTAAAACTAATTAAGGAAAAAGATTAATCAAACCCTTTTCAAAGCAGTACAAGAGGGGTAAATACATAGAGGTTTATTTAAGGACAAGGTCTTGACAGTACACGGTTGTACAATTTAAGGAAAGGCAATCAATTAACGGCCAGTAAATCGCAAGGTCTGAATTTGGTATGAATGAATCTAGTCAGAGAAGGTGAAGAAAGGTTTTACTTAAGGAAAATCAGTATCAATCAATCAGACCCTAAAAAAAAGATTCTGAATCCATCATAAGTTGGAAAACCTTTTTGGAGAAAGATTCATCACACATATAAAAGCATACAGACACGCTTAAACACGAAGAACTAGCATGTCAATCAGTAGAAGAGTCTAGCGTAGAAGAAATTAAAAAAAAAGGTTCAGAATTGTATGCAAACAAAGAAGATCAAACTTAGTTCATAGACTCAGAAATTAGTGCGAAAGAGTCCAGGGTTCTCAAACAGAACCCTAGTTCAATCACATGATCAAACCTCGGCAGAACCCCCAAATTCTAGGGTTTCCACCTCGAGTCAAGTACAGAGATGAGGAAGTAGGTAGTCAAACAGGCACAAAGATTTATTTCAGAAACTCATGAGAAAGCAAGCAAATACAGTTGAAAGTTCAAAGCAAACAGAGTGAAGAAACTAATTCAAAACACAATGAGAGTAGAAGAAACAGTAGAGAAAACATGCTTAAACGGGTCTCTCAAAACAAAGTAAAGTAGAAGTGAAATAGTAAACACTTAAGAACATGGTAGAAGGATACAGTAGGAGAAGCATAACAGGTCATAGTGGAAGGCAAATAGCAGAACATAGTGGGAAAGCATGTGAAAACATAGCATAGAAACACAGTAGAAGAACGAACGGAATATCGAAAACACAGTAGAAAAACATGCGTGATAACAGGAAAAACATAAGAACATAGTATAAGAACATGCGTGGTAGAAAAGAAAACATAAGAGCATAGTGGAGACAAATACACACACAAAGAAAAGGAAACGAAAAATCGGAGAAATATTTTAAGTAATTCAGAAAACCCTAAATCGAAGAGAAGTGATTTTAAAAGTAATTTTTTTTGAAAGAAAAATTGGGGAAATCGTTTAAAAACCCAAGTAGAGCATAGATACGTAACAGATTTAAGAAAAATCGGAGAGAACCTCGAATAGTTAGGGTTTCAGAAGAACCCTAGAATGAGAAAGGCTTTGAAAAGGTCTGATCTTGGTCGGAAAGGTCAGAGATAGGCTCATAGGACCAGGATAAGCCGGAGCAAGGCCCGCGATGGCCGTGAAACCTCGAGCTGGCACAGGTCTGGGTGAATACCTTCGAGGTCTGGCCTCGATTCTTCAAATGTCGAGCACACAGGAGTAACAGGGGGTGGGTATAAGGTTACCATGGCCGGAGAAGCCATGGTTTCCGGTGGGTTTTGAGGTTGAAGATGATAGGAGACGATTAGGGTTGAGGAAGGTTCGAGAGGGTTTGAGAGATGAAGGGGTTTCAAGGAGGTGTCTCTGGAGGGAAATGAATTAGGGTTGGGGTTAGGGTGAATTAAAATGGTAAGGGAAAATCGTGACCGTTGATCAAAATGATCAACGACTTGGATCAAAAGAAAACCGGGCGGGTTTTATTAACGGGTTAGGGGTCGGGTTATATATTAGGACTTGGGCTGGTCCGTTTGAAATTTGAATTGGGTTATTGGGGTGGTTGATTTTGGCTATAATTGAAATGCAAATAAGGCTATCAGTTAAATAGCCACTTTTCCCTTTTTAATTTATAAAAATAGTAAAATGATTTTTGAAACGAATTGAAGGAACTAAGTTAATTAATAATATATAATCATTAAATTAAAAATACTGGAGTAAATTTTATAATTATAAACGCCATTCAAATCTTAAAATAGGCTAAAATTGCAATTAGTGCAAATTTAGCTTAAAAATACCAAATCAATTTATAAAAATGTGTAAAAAATTACCTTAGCTATATATTGGCGCAAATATAAGAATAAAATAGATTGACCACCAAAATTATAATTTGAAGAACACTTATTGGCTTTTGTATTGCTAAAATAGGGCAATAAATCGGTTTAAAATCTTTTTTTAAAAAAAAACAAATAAAAAATAATAAAATACTTGGACATGCTTATATATGCATATATATATATATATATATACTATTTTGAAAGTATTTTGCATATAAAAGATATACAGGGAAAAATTGGGTATCAACAACTGCCCTATTTACCAGGAAAGGATGAAAGAGTTGTCGGGTAAAGACATGATGGCCAATTTTGACCGAGTGAAATGGTTTGAAGAGATTGAACGTGCTCTGGTTCCTGAGCTGCCTACATATCCATGGTCTTACAGGAATCAGGCCATATGTAGTTCAAGATCCATTGGCGGAGTATGCCGATGGAGATTTTTCAAGAATGGACGCGATATTTAGGATGGTTAAAGTCTAATAGGGCTGCGGGAACCGGAGCGAGATCGCTCCTGCTGAGATGGCCGTTACTTGCCAGTTTACCTGGTACTAAACAATACAAGCATATATTGTGCATAAATTTAAACATGATGTAATTTGTAGTTGGACCATGAATGTTGCCTTCGGACGGTTAGGATGACGTCCTTAGACCATGAGGCCCTGGGCCATGAAGCATATAATAAAGGATTCGCAGGCCATGAAATGATGCTCTCGGGCTATGCAAATGATGCCTCCGAACTATGATGCCTTTGAATAATGATATGCAAGAGATAAAAGGGGTCCTCAGGCCATGGCATGGCGTTCTCGGGCTATGCGAATGGTGCCTCCGAACAGTGACACCTTTGGATGATTTGGCGATCTTTCAGCCCATGAAATGCAATAGGTGGCAATCTTTCAGCCCATGAAAGCGTAAATAAAGTGGCGATATTTCAGCCATGCAAAAAATGTAAGTAAAAATGGCGATCTTTTAGCCGATGCAGGATTTAAATGAAGTGACGATTTTTCAGCCGATGCAGATGTAAATAAAGGTGGCGATATTTCAGCCGATGCAGGATTTAAATGAAGTGACGATTTTTCAGCTGATGCAGATGTAAATAAAGGTGGCGGTATTTCAGCCATGCAAAATGTAA
Source organism: Nicotiana attenuata (assembly GCF_001879085.1). NCBI lineage: Eukaryota > Viridiplantae > Streptophyta > Magnoliopsida > Solanales > Solanaceae > Nicotiana > Nicotiana attenuata. The sequence goes on along the minus strand of NW_017670403.1, from coordinate 75,870 downwards.
GTAAAAAATGGCGATATTTCAGCCATGCAAAAAATGTAAGTAAAAATGGCGATCTTTCAGCCATGCAAAATGGAAGTAAAAATGGCGATCTTTCAGCCGATGCAGGATTTAAATGAAGTGGCGATTTTTCAGCCGATGCAGATGGAGACAGAGCTTAGTCTCGGAAGGCAGAATGGTAGCCTTATGCAATGCAGATGGAGACAAAGCTTAGTCTCGGAAGGCAGAATGGTAGCCTTATGCAATGCAGGAAATGCAGCTGGAGGTAGAGCTTAACCTCGGAAGGCAGAATGGTAGCCTTATGCAGTGCAGGAAATGCAGATAGAGACAGAGCTTAGTCTCAGAAGGCAGAATGGTAGCCTTATGCAATGCAGGAAATGCAGATGGAGGTAGAGCTTAACCTCGGAAGGCAGAATGGTAGCCTTATGTAAGAGATGAAAAACGAATAGGAATAAAAATTCTTAGTTGATAGCTGGTAGCTGATTATGATATTGCGAATGCTGGGGATATTGTGTGTGGATGGCGAATGCGAATAGGTGCGACGGTTCTGAGGGTTGTGTTCCTGAACAGTGTGAGCGTATAATATATGATTTGGTGACTTGGGTGCCTGCATCCAAAGAAAAAATCGTGAGTTTTGTAAAGGGGAAAGGTTAGTTCGTGTCCTCGCTGACTTTGCTTGCCATGTTCGGCTCTGATCTGATGACACGGTATGTATCATAGGGGTAGCGTTGCTGAACTGAGCGATTTCGATAATAAATATGCATGAGTTTGTTAAAGATATGACATATGTATATATTTAACAAATAGTTTTTAGATGAACCGACGACTGTGACGTGGTTCAGGACATTGCAACCTCTCTTGCTTTGGAATTTTGAGGGTCCTCCTGAAAATTCTGCCCCAGTTTAATGGGTTGATACTTCTGACGGCTGCTTGCGATGATCGGCTGAAGTTACTTCGGAATTTTGAGGGTCCTCCTCAAAATTCTGCCCCAGTTTCCAATTGCGGGGGAAATGAAAATTTTATTGAATTGTGACCGAACCTATAAGGTTGCCTACGTATCCCCTTTTAAACGGGAATTACGTCAGACGTAGTTCAAATTACATAAGGAAATCATAAATGGTTACACATAGTGTCGCTTGACTGCATCTGAGTTGATTGGTTTTGGCCAGACTTCTCCATCCATTTCTACAAGTATAAGGGCTCCTCATGTCAGAACCCGATGAACCATGTATGGACCCTGCCAGTTGGGAGAGAATTTCCCTTTGGCTTCATCTTGATGTGGAAAAATCTTCTTTAACACCAGCTGCCCCGGTGTGAACCGTCTTGGTTTGACTCTCTTGTTGAAAGCTCTGGACATTCTGCTCTGATAAAGCTGACCATGGCAAACTGCATTCATTCTCTTTCCATCTATAAGAGCCAACTGCTCGTAACGACTTTTTACCCACTCTGCATCGTCGAGCTCGACTTCCTGTATGATTCTTAAGGAAGGAATTTCTACTTCGGTGGGAATGACGGCTTCTGTACCATAAACCAGCATATAGGGGGTTGCCCAGTTGGTGTGCGGACTGTGGTGCGGTACCCCAATAAAGCAAATGATAACTTCTCATGCCACTGCTTATGCTTTTCTATCATCTTCCTTAGTATCTTCTTGATATTCTTATTGGCGGCTTCTACGGCTCCATTCATCTGAGGCTTGTAAGCTGTGGAATTCTTGTGTTTGATCTTGAAGGTTTCACACATGACTCTCATCAAGTCGCTGTTGAGATTGGAACCATTGTCAGTAATAATTGATTCTGGAATCCCGAATCGACAAACGATATGGTCACGGACGAAGCCTACCACGACTTTCTTAGTCACTGCTCTATAAGATGCTGCTTCAACCCATTTGGTGAAATAATCAATTGCTACTAGGATAAACCTGTGCCCGTTTGATGCGGCAGGTTCGATCGGTCCGATAACATCTATTCCCCGTGCGGCGAACAGCCATGGCGAGCTTGTTGTATTAAGCTCATTTGGAGGCACATTTATCATGTCGGCATGTATCTGACATCGGTGGCACTTTCGGACATACTGGATGCAGTCCGTCTCCATAGTCATCCAAAAATAACCTGCCCGGAGTATCTTCTTGGCTAAGACAAAACCGTTCATATGTGGCCCACAGGTCCCGGCATGAATTTCCTCTAGCAGTTTAGATGCTTCCTTCGCGTCGACACACCTTAGTAATCCCAAATCTGGAGTCCTCCTATATAGGATTCCTCCGCTGTGAAAGAAATTGTTGGACAACCTTCGAAGCGTGCGTTTCTGAGTAGTGTTTTGCAACCTCCGAGTATTCTCCTTTTGCCAATTATTCCTTGATATCATGAAACCAAGGCTTTTCGTCTGCTTCTTCTTCGACATGAGCACCGTAAGCTGGCTGATCGTGGACCTTTATCGGAATAGGATCAATGAAATTCTTATCTGGATGTTGTATCATAGATGACAGGGTAGCCAATGCATCGGCAAACTCATTCTGGCTTGAAATTTCTGAGCTTCTGTTTTACTGGCGGACAAGCTGGATCGGTTGGTAGTTTGTGCGCCACAATAGATGTACTCAGACCAGTCATGTCGTCGTACGACCAGGCGAATATGTCCTCATACTCTCTTAGAAACTCTGTATATTTTTCCTTCTCTAATGGTGACAAATGGACGCTGATTCGTGTTTCTTTGATGTTTTCTGCATCTCCCAGGTTAACAGTCTCAATCTCGTCCAGGTTGGACTTAGGTCTATTTTCGAAATTCTCGACTTCCTTAACAATCTCTTCCGGTATGTCATCTTCCTCTGAATCTATGTCCGTTTGTTGCGTTGTCTCGTTGCATGTCACAGTCATTGGTTCATCAAGATAAGTAATAGTAATGCTGTATAAGTAAAGTAATGAGAAAAAATAACAAGAGTAAGATTTAATAAAATTGAAATGCTTTGATAAATTCCATAAGTGTTTTGAACACTGGAGCTCTTCTTGCAGAAAATAAAATGCGAAAAGAAAGTAAACTAGTAACATAAAATAGTGCATGGTGCTTGTTCAGCCTTGCTACCCCGAGGCATGCCGGGCTCTGGTAGTTCTAATGGTCCAATTGTTGAGGCATGCTCCTCTGCTTACAGCCTATATGGAAGGGCCTTCCTCCCCCTCCTCCTCGAGAACGACACAGCAATCCATATCATCGTCTTCTAGGAACAAATTCCTCATTTCCGCTAGGGCTTCTTCTTCTTCTGACCTATAGATGACCTCGGCCGGTTGGAAGGTCTGCTCCAAACGGGGTATCGGCTGCTCCAATGGATAGTAGGGACCGCGCTAGGGTGGCGACCATTCATTGAATTCTTTCCAGGTATACTCATACCCCAATCCGAAGGTGGTGCCGTGTTTCTTGAGCTTGATGGACTTAGCGATTCCTTGGAGATTCTTGCCAAGTCCCTTGCCAGGTTCATACCTGCTCCAGTTCAATATGCTTTCAATGTTGTTATCCCACCACTTATCCTTATCGACGGTGTTGACTCGTTCGATGTGGTGGTAAGTTTCTCCACCTATCTTTCTTCTTCCTCCGATCGCTGGGATGGTCTGGCGACTGTATATGGGATTGCTACCGTCGCCGTGAATGATCACCTCCTGGTGATTCCACTCAAACTTCACTGCCTGATGTAGTGTTGATGCCACGGACCCAGCGGCATGAACACGATCGTCCCAATAGCAGGTTGTAGGATGCCGGCACGTCTATTACTTGAAAATCAACATCAAACCAAGTAGGCCCCATTTGCAAACATAAGCTAATCTCCCCAATAGTAGACCTTTGAGAACCGTTGAAAGCTTTAACCTTGATGGCCCCGTCCTTGATTTCATGCAACCCTTTTCCCAATGTCCTGAGTGTTACCAATGGACAAATGTTGAGGCTGGACCCCCCATCGACCAAGATTCCGGTGATAAAATAATCTTCGCACTGCACGGTGATGTGCAATGCCTTGTTGTGACTCAACCCTTCTAGTGGCAGCTCATCTTCGTGAAAAGTGATCTTGTGACTTTCCAATACCTGACCCACCATGTTAGCCATCTCTCTACCGGTGATGTTGCTTGGTACATATGCTTCACTCAGCACTCTTAACAAGGCATTCTTGTGTGCATCGGAACTCTGTAGCAAAGCAAGGATAGAAATCTGCGCCGGTGTTTTGTTCAGCTGATCAATGACTGAGTATTCCTTTGCTTGTATCTTTCTCCAGAGGTCATCGGGCCCAGTTTCAGCGATGGTTTGTCGACCAGAGGTCTGCTTACTCGACTCAGCCAAGTGTTCCGGGGTATAAACCCTGCCGGTCCTTGTCATACCTTGTGCCGCAACTGCTTCCCCGAACTTGGCTTTTACTTTCCTTCTTGCCTCGGCTGTGTAGTCCCATGGTATGGCTTTTGTGTGGAATGGTGTTACGGCTGTCATTGCTACCGGAATGGGCACCTTTGCTTTGGAAGGTAATACAGCAACTTCAAATGGTACAGGCGCCTTTGGGGACCCAAACTCGACCTCGATTGGTGTTTGCGTCTTCGCAGAGGATGGTGTTTCAAACTCAAGTGGTATGGACATGTTCACCTCGGCATCTCCAGAAGGCTGAATCTGGACTACAATCGGATTAAGGGTGACTGTTGGTTTCTTTGGATCGTCGCCTTCTGCGATCAAGCCGATTGATCCTTTGGGATCCCAATCATCCTCTATTTCAATCATGTGAACACCTCCACCCTTGTGGTCTGGTAGAGGGTTATTGCGGACATTCGGAGCATGCTTCTTTGCCACGATGATCTTGTTGTCAATCAAAGCCTGGATCTTATCCTTCAGGGAGCGGCATTCATCAATGGTATGCCCTTTCATGCCAGAATGGTATGCACAGGTTTTATTTGGGTTGACCCATTGGGAAGGGTTTTCAGGGTTTATAGCAGGGATAGGGGTGACGTAACCAGCAGCTTTGAGCCTTTCGTACAGCTGGTCGATTGGTTCAGCAATGGCAGTATACTGTTTGGGAGGTCTGCGGTCGAAATTTGGTCAGGGTCTAGGAAAGTTTTGACGAGGGGGAGGTGATTGATAGTGGGATTATTGAGTGCTGTAAGCTTGGTAGACGTGTGCGGGCTGGGAATATCTGGGTGAAGCAGGTTGGTATGTAGGAGGTGGAGGTGATTGATAAGTAGGCGGCGGAGTTTGGTAGAAAGGTGAGGGTGTTTGGTAATTTGGAGTGGGCTGATATGTAAGTGGAGACATTGGATAAGTTTGGTATTTGACAGGTGATTTGGTTCTCTGTGCAACCATCACGGCGCCTACGTCCCTTTTCTTGGACGCACCACCAGACTGTAGAGCCTTATTGGTAGCTTGCAAGGCTTCAAAGTTCGTAACCATACCACTCTTGATACCTTCCTCGATCCTTTCTCCTAGCTTGATGATGTCAGAAAATTTATGATTCTCGATCAACATTAGTCTTTCATAGCATTGCGGATCCTGAGCCCGGACGAAAAACTTGTTCATTTGTTCTTCCTCTAAAGCAGGTCGGACCTTAGCAACCTCTGATCTCCAACGAGTGGAATACTCGCGGAATATTTCTGTGGGTTTCTTCTTTAAATTCTGAATGTAAAACACATCCGGTGCATTTTCCGTATTGAACCTGAATCTATCCATGAAGTCGGACGCCATACTTACCCAGTTCGACCACTTCTTCGAGTCCTGGCTAATGTACCAAGACAGAGCATCTCCTTTCAGGCTCCTCATGAAAAGCTTCATGCGAATCCTTTCATCTCTCCCTACCCCGACCAGCTTGTCGCAGTATGTTCTCAAATAAACCCTGGGATCCCCTGTACCGTCAAACATTTCGAACTTGGGAGGTTTGTACCCCTCGAGCAGTTCGACATCGGGCTGTATGCATAGATCTTCATAGTTTAGCCCCTCAATTCCCTTACTTCCTTCAACGCCTTGAATCCTGGTGGTCAACCTTTTAAGCTCTTCGGCCAAATTTCTGATGAGCGAGTCCTTATCATTGGACTCGGGTGTGCTTGAGATGGGCTGGGTGGAGTGCGGCACAGTCTCCACATAGATGGGGGTGTTGTGTTGGGTGTGGTAGTGGTCATTTGTGGAGTTCAAAGGTTCCGGGATGAGTAGTGGAGTATTGTTGGGAGTGTGACAAGTATTGCAGTGGTGGTGAGGAGCGGGTTGCTTTGGGATGTTTTGCGGGGGTATGAGATTCTGAGTATTTGGGAAAGTAACTTCTGGAGTGGTTAGGGAAAATGACAGACTTGCCAAATTCCGGACTTGATCAAGTTCTTCTTGGAACTTCAACAGTTTTTGTTCTAGTTGAGAGGCATTTTCCTTGGGGACCAGAGCACCACGAGTGACCTCTACCCGTTCAGCTGAGTTGTTCGAATCTTCCATTCTCCTTTTGCTTTTGTGTCTGACAGGACTGGGAGGAGGAGTAGGTGGAGGGTCCCTGGATCTTGTGAAATACGCTGATGTTGCCAGAGTTCACGAACTAACCTTTGGGGAGGGGAATAATCAAAAAGTAAAAACAAAAGGTGATAAGTCAGTAAGGATCATAAGGAAGGAAAAAATGTTGCAATATTTAAACACGTAGTGCGAGAAATATAAAGCGCGTCCTAATTTTGGGGACCTTGTTGTGCCCGAGGTAGGCCTAACGACAAGTTAATTTGGAGAATTTAAAATGCTAAATGCCTCATTTTATTGATAAAAGGTAGACGAATCCCAAACGACACTAAATAATAATTAAAAGTCACTAATGGCCATTGGCCTTATTACATCTTATAAAGCAAAAATGGAAATTCCTATCTATTTAGTCCCAGAAGGACCTTCCCCAGACTCGGCATTGTTGGCTCCCTCGAATAGTTCTCCCAGCTAGCGCAGTCCTAGTAGCAAGTAAGCTCTGGCCAGATGTCCACCTTCATTTCCCTCAGCAATCCGGCAGTCTTCGACCCTCTTCAGAAACTTCTTTTCCAGTTCCACTATACCCCGCTCTAAACAGACCAGTCGTTTGTTGGCGCTGACAGCCATATCCTTCCATTCTTCAATTAGTTTTTGATTGGCTTCTTGTATTTCCTGGTGCTCATTTTCACATTCCCGAATCCTCTTGCGCAGTTGGTTGTACTTTACTTGTGCCTCAGCCTTTTCATCGATGATCCTGTGACCTCGAACAAACCCGGGTTGTCCCAAACCGTTGTTTGTCCTCCAGCCAGCCCGAATAGTGTGGGGTACAACCAGCATGGTAGCGATCTGGTTCGATGGTATCCTTTCCTAAGACAATTTTGCAGTGCCACATATGTTGAGCCTGGCACCTGTACGGACTATCGCCGTTCTGGAAGTCAGCCCGGAAATAACTCATCTTGTTGACCCTTGGTATAACCTGCTTCCTACCAGCCTGTCTCATAACTCGGAGAGGGACATAAGGGTAGGTCCCCCTCAAAACGATCAATATCAGAAATGGCGCATCCCTGGATCGAACGATGAATTCTTCAGTAGGGAACCACTCGAACATCCATTGTACCCGGTCTTCACTCAAATTATCAAAGAGTTCGACCCAGTCTCTAGCATTCTCCGATTGGGCGAACATGTTGGGCATGTAATTCATTCGCTTTGGGTGATGAAAGGCGATATGATCGTCCTAGTCCCTACGATGGATTTCCTGTCAGTATTCACCCTTCTGAAGATGTTCCATGAGCCAAAGTTGAAGTAGCAGATTGCAACCCTCGAAATGTTTGGCTCGCTGTTGACACCTTTCTAAGGCTCGATATATTTCTGCAATGATCATTGGCACAAGACTAAATGGTTGTCCGTCAATTCCTTCCATTAGAGTTTTGGTGACCATAGCTAGCCTGGTACGGATTCTTGCTTTCTTCATTGGAAATACTATCATCCCCAAGAAACAGAACATGAAGACAAAGACCCTTCGATGGATATGCCCCAATGATGTAAGGGCGAACTCGTCAGGATAAGTACGGTAGGATTTGCTGTGACCGTACCTTTCGTACAAGTAGTCAAAGGGAATGTATGACCCCTTCAAACATGTCAAGTCTGGATTCTTCTTTAGACCCATCATTTTGAGAAAACCTCTACCCTTGCGGTTTTCCGGCATTAACAAACCCGGAGTTTCCCACGGTATTCCAGCCAGTCCTCCTATTTCCTCAAGCAAGGGTGTCATCTCAATGTCTCCAAAGCGGAACACAGACCTATCACAATCCCAGAATAGAGTGGCAGCTTCTATGATTTTGTTGTTGGGTTGAATTTCCAGGAGAGAAGGTAGATTTCCTAGATATTTCCTGACAAGAGCTTGATCACTGGAATGAAGATCTCCCCACCAGTTTTGCAATTTGGGGTGGATTTTGGTGACCATGCCGAATCTGGGGACTTCGTGCCTCATATTTCTGCAAGACAAAAGGTTAGGCCCTTACCCCCTCAAGACTCGAGTACTAAATATCAATAATTGGCATAAAAGCACTTTAGTTCTCCAAATAAATGCACAGAACGTGATAAGGTCCGTTTGGGTTTCAAGGAAACCCAGTGGTCTTTGGACAGGGCTATCTTAAAGAGTCATTATGCGGACAACATAACTGACTCGGCTAGGTATGACCATGATGCATGTACAATTAAACAGAGTAAGGTTTCTCTGTGGTATTACACTGGTACCCTTGAGCGGACAACTCAAGAGGGAAAAACGCGGAACCGTCGACTACACCGTTGATCGACTGGTTTTACCGCAAATATGCCTTTGCCGGATTTAGGGGGTGATAATATCGGAAGAGCGCAACCACTCATTATAAGCGTTGCTATGGTCTTTTGTTTGGCACGAGTGGAATGTGATGTTGAATATGCAGTTACAATAATCAAACAAGTTGTCACGTATTTGCACGTTCATAAAGTAATAATTACAACAGTTTCTCATAATTTACAACAGTATTGAAGGAAAGCGATAAAGGAAAGCATTAAGAAAAATAAAGGAAAGAAACAAAGAGCCAAGTCAGTTTCGAGGTAGAAGAGGGAAAAAAAATACTTAAAGGCATTTAAACAAATAAATACATATAAAGAAGCATAAAGTCACAAATAGCATGAAATGGTAAAAGCCTTAAAGAAATTCCCAGCAGAGTCGCCATGCTATCGATGCCCCTTTTTCTCGCGAAATCGGGTTTATGACATTTGGGAGGACAACTCGTTTCCTTTTGGGAATTGGGTTTGAATTGAAGAGTCACCACCTAATGATTAAGTGCATTAGGACACTAAGAAGAATTTTGATTTAGAAAACCAGAGATTGGGTAAGGACTCGAAATTATCCCGAGGGAAGGTGTTAGGCACCCCTCGAGATCCACTAGTGTGGTTCCCGGCCATACTATAATTGTGACTTTAAGCGCAAACAACAAGTAGACAAGTAAGAATTACAAATATGAGGGGGTTTTCACATAATTGTTGCAAGTAATTGAAGTTAAAAGAAGTTAAAGAAGCTGGAATTTGAGAAGAAGCAGTTTTGAAATTCTAAATAAAATAAACGAGTAAAGGGAGGGGTTTTTCACATAATTGTTGCAAGTCATTGAAGTTAAAAGCAGTCAAAGAAGCTGGAATTTGAGAAAAAGCAGTTTTGAAATTCTAAATAAAATAAACGAGTAAAGGGAGGGGGGTCCTAGGTTTATAAATAATATGGATCACCCCACACAACACCCGGTAACCGTTTATACACGTGGTGTTATCGCGTGGCCATCATATCCATATCTACCCTTTCCCACCCCGTTAAGGTATTAAACGCGGAATGGTCTTGTTTTACTTATTGCATACTATTACCCGCCCCAATCCTATCAGTCCCGGAGGTATTTGGGACTACTAATCCTAAAGGGAAGGTGTGTGAGGTTTTATAGTTTCAAAGGACAAAATTCTAAGGCGACAATCAAAACACATATATAGCAAATTTGGGGAGAAGCACATAACAGATAGAAAGGCTCAAACAGACCTCCTTAAAACAAAGAGAAGCATATAGTTTAGCATGTCTTACACGTACTGATTATGGTCTGATTAAACTTAAGAGTTGTGGTAGAATGATCTATTACATATTTCAGATAAGAAACCCGAATCAGGCCTGCCTGCTGGTTGTAGTTAATAAAATCTGATTCAATTTATAAGTTTACCATATGGCTTGCCTAAGTGTTAAACGAAAACCTATAGGCATGATATCTATTAATTTCAGAAAAAGAAGTATGCTGATTTAGGAAAAGAAGTTGTCAATTACAGGAATATAAATTCTGCAGTCGTTATTGTTGCTACTGATTTTAGACTCATAAGCGATTGGACGATTCAGATTTAGTTGATGGTTCCTATAGGGATGCTTTCTAAGCGTTACTGATTTAAAACATTTTTTTTAATTGAAACAAGAGTGCAGAAGTCCTATAGGCATGGTATCTAAAATGTTGTTAGTTATTTAAACCTATAAACAAGTTTGCCTAGTGACAGATGCAGATGCAAAATTCAGGAAGTCCTATAGACATATTATCTATATGATATGCAGCATTTCAAAAATGACCTATAGACATGGTCTCTATATGAGGTGCAAAACTGCAGAAACCTATAGACATGGTCTCTATATGAGATGCAGAAGTGAAAGCTGAAAACAGGATACATGAGTGTAGAAGTGTAAATATTCCCAATGAACATGATATCTACCCCTTTGCATGCATGGTTACCCTTCCCTATTTCACTAATCATCCCAGAAGTTTATTATAAAATTGTTACAGACCAAAATAAAATAAAGAAATTACATCATAAAGAATAAAATTACAACCAAGGAGAGCCTGATTCAGGTTTCCTGCCTGAAGCATGAAGTAAACCAACTCCAAAGATCAAGATCCAAAGCCTTATGGACTCCGGGCAGTGCTCACACCCAAATACATTGCAAGATTGAGTCATAGTGCAGTGTGGAAAGGCCAGCCCTCAAGTGTCCAAGTTCAGAGGGAACTCAAGGTCCCAAGGCATGGCTCATAGGAGGGGGGCAGAACATAGAAGCTAAGAGTGAGTGTAAGTGCATACAAGGAATTTTGAAAAGGGGAAAAGGGAAGTGACAAAGACAGGCTAGTGGGCATACCTAGCAATAGGAAATGCTGGCCCACCCCACCAGCCCGTTAGAACACATTGTTTTGGGAGTTAGGATCCCCAAAGGGATCAGGTCAAAACATGAACAATAACTTGCATATTGTCATGTTCTAAACTACAACTCAAAGCACATAGAGGAGAACAGGGGTGTAGGGATTCACAGCAGAAATAGATGAAATGAAATTAATATGCTAGTTGACATTTAACTCCATACAGACAATAAAGTAAACATGGATGTAAAGGCTGTAAGTAAAGCAAATTGGGGTGATGCTGAAACCGAAACTAGAACATACCAGTCTCAAGTAACCAAGTAGAAGAAAGCAGTAGTCTTGTAAAGCCAAAGTATAGACAAGAAGCAAAAATATCCCAAGTATGAGTTTTGTGAGATTGTAAGTGTGAAATCTAAAGTGTAAAAATTATTGAATTAACCGTGTCCATTGTGTAGAAAGGGTCGTGCCTTTTATAGTGTAGAAAGCAAGAAAAAATAGGTAAGAAAATAGTTTGAAAATCAATTACATAAGGTTTCCCTTTAATTAAGGGATTCTGATGTCAAACAGGTAAAACTAATTAAGGAAAGAGATTAATCAAACACTTTTCAAAGCAGTACAAGAGGGGTAAATACATAGAGGTTTATTTAAGGACAAGGTCTTGATAGTACACGATTGTACAATTTAAGGAAAGGCAATCAATTAACGGCCAGTAAATCACAAGGTCTGAATTTGGTATGAATGAATCTAGTCAGAGAAGGGGGAGAAAGGTTTTACATAAGGAAAATCAGTATCAATCAATCAGACCCTAAAAAAAGATTCTAAATCCATCATAAGTTGGAAAACCTTTTTGGAGAAAGATTCATCACACATATAAAAGCATACAGACACGCTTAAACATGAAGAACTAGCATGCCAATCAGTAGAAGAGTCTAGCATAGAAGAAATTAAAAAAAAGGTTCAGAATTGTATGCAAACAAAGAAGTTCAAACTTAGTTCATAGACTCAGAAATTAGTCCGAAAGAGTCAAGGGTTCTCAAACGGAAACCTAGTTCAATCACATGATTAAACCTCGGCAGAACCCCCAAATTCTAGGGTTTCCACCTCGAGTAAAGTACAGAGATGAGGAAGTAGGTAGTCAAACAGGCTCAGAGATTTCTTTCAGAAACTCATGAGAAAGCAAGCAAATACAGTTGAAAGTTCAAAGCAAACAGAGTGAAGAAACTAATTCGAAACACAATGAGAGTAGAAGAAACAGTAGAGAAAACATGCTTAAACAGGTCTCTTACAACAAGGTAAAGTAGAAGTGAAACAGTAAACACTTAAGAATATGGTAGAAGGATACAGTAGGCGAAGCATATCAGGTCATAGTGGAAGTCAAATAGCAGAACATAGTGGGAAAGCATGTGAAAACATAGCATAGAAACACAGTAGCGGAACGAACGGAATATCGAAAACACAGTAGAAAACATGCGTGATAACAGGAAAAACATCAGAACATAGTAGAAGAACATGCGTGGTAGAAAAGAAAACATAAGAGCATAGTGGAGACAAATACACACAAAGAAAAGGAAACGAAAAATCGGAGAAACATTTTAAGCATTTCAGAAAACCCTAAATCGAAGAGAAGTGATTTTAAAAGTAATTTTTTGAAAGAAAAATCGGGGAAATCGTTTAAAAACCCCAAGTAGAGCATAGATATGTAACAGATTTATGAAAAATCGGAGAAAACCTCGAATAGTTAGGGTTTCAGAAGAACCCTAGAATGAGAAAGGATTTAAAAGGGTCCGATCTTGGTCGGAAAGGTCAGAGATAGGCTCATAGGACCAGGATATGCCGGAGCAAGGCCAGCGATGGCCGTGAAACTTCGAGCTGGCACAGGTCTGGATGAAGACCTTCGAGGTCTAGCCTCGATTCTTCAAATGTCGAGCACACAAGAGTATCAGGGGGTGAGTACAAGGTTACCATGGTCGGAGAAACCATGGTTTCCGGTGGGTTTTGAGGTTGAAGACGATAGGAGACGATTAGGGTTGAGGAAGGTTCGAGAGGTTTTGAGAGACGAAGGGGTTTCAAGACGGCATCTCTGGAGGGAAATGAATTAGCGTTGGGATTTAGGTGAATTAAAATGGTAAGGGGGAATCGTGGCCGTTGATCAAAATGATCAACGACCTGGATCAAAAGAAAACCGGGCGGGTTTTATTAACGGGTTAGGGGTCGGGTTATATATTAGGACTTTGGCTGGTCCGTTTGAAATTGGAATTGGGTTATTGGGGTGGTTGATTTTGGCCATAATTGAAATGCAAATAAGGCTATCAGTTAAATAGCCACTTTTCCCTTTTTAATTAATAAAAAATAGTAAAATGATTTTTGAAACAAATTGAAGGCACTTAATTAATTAATAATATATAATCATTAAATTAAAAATACCGGAGTAAATTTTATAATTATAAACGCATTCAAATCTTAAAATAGGCTAAAATACAATTAGAGCAAATTTAGCTTAAAAATACCAAATCAATTTATTAAAATGTGTGAAAAAAATTTACCTTAGCTATATATATTGGTGTAAATATGAGGATAAATAAGTGTATCACCAAAAATGATAATTTTGGAAATAATTATTAGTTTTGTACTGTTAAAATAGGGCAATAAATGGATTTAAAAATCTTTTAAAAAATACTAAAACATTTGGACACACTTATATATGCATATATATACTATTTTGAAATTATTTTGCATATAAAAATATACAGGGAAAAATTGGGTATCAACAGCTGCCCCTCTTTACTCGGGAAGGATGAAAGAGTTGTCGGGTAAAGACATGATGGCCAATTTTGACCGAGTGAAATGGTTTGAAGAGGTTGACCGTGCTCTGGTTCCTGAGCTGCCTACACATCCCTGGTCTTACAGGAATCAGGCCATATGTAGTTCAAGATCTATTGGCGGAGAATGTCAATGGAGATTTTTCAAGAATGGACGCGATATTTAGGATGGTTAAAGTCTAATAGGGCTGCGGGAATCGGAGCGAGATCGCTCCTGCTGAGATGGCCGTTACTTGCCAGTTTACCTGCAAATAAACAATACAAGCATATATTGTGCATAAATTTAAACATGATGCAATTTCCCGTTGGACCATGAATGTTGTCTTCGGACGATTAGGATGACGTCCTTGGACCATGAGGCCCTGGGCCATGAAGCATATAATAAAGGATTCACAGGCCATGAAATGATGCTCTCGGGCTATGAGAATGATGCCTCCGAACTATGATGCCTTTGAATAATGATATGCAAGAGATAAAAGAGGTCCTCAGGCCATGGCATGGCGTTCTCGGGCTATGCGAATGGTGCCTCCGAACAATGACGCCTTTGGACGATTTGGCGATCTTTCAGCCCATGAAATGCAATAGGTGGCGATCTTTCAGCCCATGAAAGCGTAAATAAAGTGGTGATATTTCAGCCATGCAAAAAATGTAAGTGAAAACGGCGATCTTTCAGCCGATGCAGGATTTAAATGAAGTGACGATTTTTCAGCCGATGCAGATGTAAATAAAGGTGGTTATATTTCAGCCATGCAAAATGTAAGTAAAAAATGGCGATATTTCAGCCATGCAAAAAATGTAAGTAAAAATAGCGATCTTTCAGCCATGCAAAATGTAAGTAAAAATGGCGATCTTTCAGCCGATGTAGGATTTAAATGAAGTGGTGATTTTTCAGCCTATGCAGATGTAAATAAAGGTGGCGATATTTCAGCCATGCGAAATGTAAGTAAAATGGCGATCTTTCAGCCGATGCAGGATTTAAATGAAGTGGTGATTTTTCAACCGATGCAGATGGAGACACAGCTTAGTCTCAGAAGGCAGAATGGTAGCCTTATGCAATGCAGATGGAGATAGAGCTTAGTCCCGGAAGGCAGAATGGTAGCCTTATGCAATACAGGAAATGCAGATGGAGGTAGAGCTTAACCTCGGAAGGCAGAATGGTAGCCTTATGCAATGCGGGAAATGCAGATGGAGGTAGAGCTTAACCACGGAAGGCAGAATGGTAGCCTTATGCAATGCAGGAAATGCAGATGGAGGTAGAGCTTAACCTCGGAAGGTAGAATGGTAGCCTTATGCAGTGTAGGAAATGCAGATGGAGACAGAGCTTAGTCTCGGAAGGCAGAATGGTAGCCTTATGCAATGCAGATGGAGACAGAGCTTAGTCTCGGAAGGCAGAATGGTAGCCTTGTGCGATGCAGGAAATGCAGATGGAGGTAGAGCTTAACCTCGAAAGGCAGAATGGTAGCCTTATGCAAGAGATGAAAGATGAATAGTAATAAAAATTGTTAGCTGATAGCTGGTAGCTGATTATGATATTGCGAATGCTAGGGATATTGTGTGTGGATGGCGAATGCGAATAGGTGCGACAGTTCTGAGGGTTGTGTTCCTAAACAGTGTGAGCGTATAATATATGATTTGGTGACTTGGGTGCCTGCATCCAAAGAAAAATCGTGAGTTTTGTAAAGGGGAAAGGTTAGTTCGTGTCCCCGCTGACTTTGCTTGCCATGTTCGTCTCTGATCTGATGACACGGTATGTATCATAGGGGCAGCGTTGCTGAACTGAGCGATTTCGATAATAAATATGCATGAGTTTGTTAAAGATATGACATATGTATATATTTAATAAATAGTTTTTAGATGAACCGACGACTGTGACGTGGTTCAGGACATTGTAACCTCTCTTGCTTTGGAATTTTGAGGGTCCTCCTCAAAATTCTGCCCCAGTTTAATGGGTTGATACTTCTGACGGCTGCTTGCGATGATCGGCTGAAGTTACTTTGGAATTTTGAGGGTCCTCCTCAAAATTCTGCCCCAGTTTCCAATTGCGGGGGGAAATGAAAATTTTATTGAATTGTGACCGAACCTATAAGGTTGCCTACGTATCCCCTCTTAAACGGGAATCAGGTCAGACGTAGTTCAAATTACATAAGAAAATCATAAATGGTTACACATAGTATCGCTTGACTGCGTCTAAGTTGATTGGTTTTGGCCAGACTTCTCCATCCATTTCTGCAAGTATAAGGTCTCCTCCTGTCAGAACCCGATGAACCATGTATGGACCCTGCCAATTGGGAGAGAATTTCCTTTTGGCTTCATCTTGATGTGGAAAAATCTTCTTTAACACCAGCTGCCCCGGTGTGAACCGTCTTGGTTTGACTTTCTTATTGAAAGCTTTGGACATTCTGTTCTGATAAAGCTGACCATGGAAAACTGCATTCATTCTCTTTCCATCTATAAGAGCTGACTGCTCGTAACGACTTTTTACCCACTCTGCATCGTCGAGCTCGGCTTCCTATATGTACCATAAACCAGCATGTAGGGGGTTGCCCCAGTTAATGTGCGGACTGTGGTGCGATACCCCAATAGAGCGAATGATGGCTTTTCGTGCCATTGCTTATGCTTCTCTATCATTTTCCTTAGTATCTTCTTGATGTTCTTGTTGGCGGCTTCTACGGCTCCTTTCATCTGAGGCCTGTAGGCTAGTGGAATTCTTGTGTTTGATCTTGAAGGTTTCACACATGGCTTTTATTAAGTCACTGTTGAGGTTGGAGCCATTATCAGTAATGATTGACTCCGGAATCCCGAACCGACAAACGATACGGTTGCGGACAAAGTCTGCCACGACATTCTTAGTCACTGCTTTGTAAGATGCTGCTTCGACCCATTTGGTGAAATAGTCGATTGCTACCAGGATGAACCTGTGCCCGTTGGATGCGGCAGGTTCGATTGGTCCAATAACATCCATTCCCCAAGCGGCGAAAGGCCATGGTGAGCTCGTTGCATTAAGCTTATTGGGAGGTACCTTTATCATGTCTGCATGTATCTGACAGCGGTGGCATTTCCTGACATACTAGATGTAGTCCGTCTCTATAGTCATCCAGAAGTAACCAGCCCGGAGTATTTTCTTTGCTAAAACAAAACTGTTCATATATGGACCGCAAGTCCCGTCATGAGTTTCCTCTAACAGCCTGGATGCTTCTTTTGCGTCGACACACCTTAATAATCCCAAATCAGGAGTCCTCCTATATAGGATTCCTCCGTTGTGAAAGAAATTGTTGGACAATCTTCGAAGTGTGTGCTTCTGAGTAGTGTTTGCAAGTTCTGGGTATTCTCCTTTTGTCAAATATTCCTTGATGTCCTGAAACCAAGGTTTTCCGTCTGCTTCTTCCTCAACATGGGCACAATAAGCAGGCTGATCATGGATCTTTACTGGAATAGGATCAATGAAGTTTTTGTCTGGATGCTGTATCATAGATGATAGGGTAGCCAATGCATCAGCAAACTCATTTTGGACTCTGGGAACATGCTGGAACTATGTCTTTGTAAACCTCTTTCTCAACTCCTGTACATGATGCAGATAAGGGAGTATCTTGGAGTTCTTGGTCGCCCATTCTTCTCGGACCTGATGTATAAGCAAGTCCGAATCCCCAATTACTAGCAACTCTTGGATGTTCATGTCGATGGCCATCTTGAGCCCTAAGATGCAGGCTTCATACTCGGCCATATTGTTAGTGCAGGGGAACCTGAGCTTGGCGGACACCGGATAATGTTGGCCAGTTTCTGATACTAGGACTGCTCCTATGCCAACTCCTTTGAAATTTGCTGCTCCGTCGAAAAACGTCCTCCAACCATCATAGGACTCTGCAGTGTCTTCTCATATGAATGACAACTCTTCGTCAGGAAAATACGTCTTTAGGGGTTCGTATTCTCCGTCCACGGGATTCTCGGCAAGATGATCTGCCAAAGCCTGTCCTTATTGCTTTTTGAGTTACGTAGACAATGTCGAATTCACTCAGCAGGATTTGCCACTTGGCTAGCTTGCCAGTGGGCATGGGCTTCTGAAAGATGTACTTCAATGGATCCATCCTTGATATGAGATACGTAGTATAGGCACAGAAATAGTGCCTCAGCTTCTGAGCTACCCAAGTCAAAGAACAACAGGTGCGCTCTAACAGAGAATACCGAGCTTCGTACGGGGTGAACTTCTTGCTGAGATAATAGATGGCCTGCTCCTTTCTCCCCATTTCATCATGCTGCCCTAAGACACAACCGAACGCTCCATCCAATACCGCAAGGTAGAGTAATAGGGGTCTACTTGGCTCGGGCGCGACCAAAACCGGCGGTGTTGACAAGTACTCCTTGATTCAGTCAAAGGCCTTTTGGCAATCATCAGTCCATTTGGTAGCGGCGTCCTTCTTCAACATCTTGAAGATTGGCTCACAGATAACGGTAGATTGTGCTATGAACCGGCTGATGTAGTTAAGTCTTCCCAAGAAACTCATTACTTCTTTCTTGTTCTTTGGTGGTGGCAATTCTTGAATAGCTTTGACTTTTGATGGATCCAGCTCTATCCCTCGGCGACTCATAATGAACCCAAGTAATTTTCTAGCAGGAACCCCAAATGCACACTTTGCGGGATTTAGCTTTAAGTTGTACCTTCTCAGTCTATTGAAGAACTTCCTCAAATCTTCCATGTGATCAGCGGCTTTCTTGGACTTGATGATGATGTCATCTACATATACTTCGATCTCCTTGTGTATCATATCATGGAAAGTGGTGGTCATGGCCCTCATGTAGGTGGCCCTTGCATTCTTTAACCCGAATGGCATCATCTTGTAGCAGTACATTCCCCATGGCGTAATGAAAGCTGTTTTCTCGGAATCTTCTTCATCCATCCAGATCTGATGATACCCAGTAAAACAATCTACAAATAATTGCAACTCGTGCTTGGCGTAATTGTCAATCAGGATGTGTATGTTCGGCAAGGGGAAGTCATCTTTTGGACTGGCCCGGTTGAGATCCCGGTAGTCGACACAGACTCTAACCTTCCCGTCCTTCTTCGGTACTGGCACAATGTTGGCTAACCATGTTGGATACTCTACTACCCTGAGAACCTTAGCTTTGACCTGCTTAGTGACTTCTTCCTTAATTTTCAAACTCATATCTGGCTTGAACTTTCTGAGCTTCTATTTTACTGGCGGACAGGCTGGATCGGTTGGTAGTTTGTGCGCCACAATAGATGCACTCAGACCAGTCATGTCGTCGTACGACCAGGCGAATATGTCCTCATACTTTCTTAGAAACTCTGTATATTCTTCCTTCTCTGATGGTGACAAATGAACGCTGATTCGTGTTTCTTTGATGTTTTCTGCATCTCCCAAGTTAACAATCTCAGTCTCGTCCAGGTTGGGCTTAGGTCTATTTTCGAAATTCTCGACTTTCTTAACAATCTCTTCCGGTATGTCATCTTCCTCTGAATCTATGTCCGTTTGTTGCGTTGTCTTGTTGCATGTCACAGTCATTGGTTCATCAAGATAAGTAATAGTAATGCTGTATAAGTAAAGTAATGAGAGAAGATAATAAGAGTAAGATTTAATAAAATTGATATGCTTTGATAAATTCCATAAGTGTTTTGAACATTGGAGCTCTTTATTGCAAAAAATAAAATGCGAAAAGAAAGTAAACTAGTAAAATAAAATAGTGCATGGTGCTTGTTCAGCCTTGCTACCCCGAGGCACGCCGGGCTCTGGTAGTTCTGATGGTCCAATTGTTGAGGCATGCTCCTCTGCTTACAGCCTGTATGGAAGGGCCTTCCTCCCCCTCCTCCTTGAAAATGACACAACAATCCATATCATCGTCTTCTAGGAACAAATTCCTCATTGCTGCTAGTGCTTCTTCTTCTTCTGACCCATAGATAACCTCGGCCGGTTGGAAGGTCTGCTCCAAACGGGGTATTGGCTGCTCCAATGGATAGTAAGGACCGCGCCAGGGTGGCGACCATTCGTTGAATTCTTTCCAGGTATACTCATACCCCAATCCAAAGGTGGTGCCGTGTTTCTTGAGCTTGATGGGCTTAGTGATTCCTTGGAGATTCTTGCCAAGTCCCTTGCCAGGTTCATACCCGCTCCATTTCAATATGCTTTCAATTTTGTTATCCCATCACTTATCCTTATCGACGGTGTTGACTCGTTCGATGTGGTGGTAAGTTTCTCCACCTATCTTTCTTCTTCCTTCGATCACTGGGATGGTTTGGCGAGTGTATCTGGGATTGCTACCGTCACCGTGAATGATCACATCCTGGTGATTCCACTCAAACTTCACTGCCTGATGTAGTGTTGATGCCACGGCCCCAGAAGCATGAATCCACGGCCGTCCCAATAGCAGGTTGTAGGACGCTGGCACGTCTATTACTTGAAAATCAACATCACACCAAGTAGGCGCCATTTGCAAAACATAAGCTAATTTCCCCAATAGTAGACCTTTGAGAATTGTCAAAAGCTTTAACGTTGATGGCCCCATCCTAGATTTCATGCAACCCTTTTCCCAATGTCCTGAGTGTTACCAACGGACAAATATTGAGGCTGGACCCCCCATCGACCAAGATTTTGGTGATAAAATAATCTTCGCACTGCACGGTGATGTGCAATGCCTTATTGTGACTCAACCCTTCTGGTGGCAGCTCATCTTCGTGAAAAGTGATCTTGTGACTCTCCAATACCTGACCCACCATGTTAGCCATCTCTCCACTGGTGATGTTGCTTGGTACATATGCTTCACTCAGCACTCTTAACAAGGCATTCTTGTGTGCATCGGAACTCTGTAGCAAAGCGAGGATAGAAATCTGCGCCGGTGTTTTGTTCAGCTGATCAATGATTGAGTATTCCTTTGCTTGTATCTTTCTCTAGAGGTCATCGGGCCCAGTTTCAGTGATGGTTTGTCGACCAGAGGTCTGCTTACTCGACTCAGCCAAGTGTTCCGGGGTATAAACCCTGCCGGTTCTTGTCATACCTTGTGCTGCAACTGCTTCCTCGAACTAGGCTTTTCCTTTCCTTCTTGCCTCGGCTGTGTAGTCCCATGGTATGGCTTTTGTGTGGAATGGTGTTACGGTTGTCATTGCTACCGGAATGGGCACCTTTGCTTTGGAAGGTAATATGGCAATTCAAATGGTACAAGCGCCTTTGGGGACCCAAACTCGACCTCGATTGGTGTTGGCATCTTCGCAGAGGATGGTGTTTCAAACTCAAGTGGTATGGACATGTTCACCTCGGCATCTCCAGAAGGCTGAATCTAGACTACAATCGGATTAAGGGTGACTGTTGGTTTCTTTGGATCGTCGCCTTCTGCGATCAAGCCGATTGATCCTTTGGGATCCCAATAATCCTCTATTTCAATCATGTGAACACCTCCACCCTTGTGGTTTGGTAAGGGTTATTGCGGACATTCGGAGCAGGCTCCTTTTCCACGATGATCTTGTTGTCAATCAAAGTCTTGATCTTATCCTTCAGGGAGCGGCATTCATCAATGGTATGCCCTTTCATGCTAGAATGGTATGCACAGGTTTTATTTGGGTTGACCCATTGGGAAGGGTTTTCAGGGGTTATAGCAGGGATAGGGGTGACGTAACCAGCAGCTTTGAGCCTTTCGTACAGCTGGTCGATTGGTTCAGCAATGGCAGTATACTATTTGGGAGGTCTGTAGTCAAAATTTGGTCGGGGTCTAGGAAAGTTTTGACGAGGGGGAGGTGATTGATAGCGGGATTGTTGAGTGCTATAAGCATGGTAGACGTGTGCGGGCTGGGAATCTGGGTGAAGCAGGTTGGTATGTAGGAGGTGGAGGTGATTGATAAGTAGGCGGTGGAGTTTGGTAGAAAGGTGAGGGTGTTTGGCAATTTGGAGTGGGCTGATATGTAAGTGGAGGCATTGGATAAGTTTGGTATTTGACAGGTGATTTGGTTCTCTGTGCAACCATCACGGCGCTTACGTCCCTTTTCTTGGACGCACCACCAGACTGTAGAGCCTTATTGGTAGCTTGCAAGGCTTCAAAGTTCGTAACCATACCACTCTTGATACCTTCCTCGATCCTTTCTCCTAGCTTGATGATGTCAGAAAATTTATGATTCTCGATCAACATTAGTCTTTCATAGTATTGCGGATCCTGAGCCCGGACAAAAAACTTGTTCATTTGTTCCTCCTCCAAGGCAGGTCGGACCTTAGCAGCCTCTGATCTCTAACGAGTGGCATACTCGCGGAATGTTTCTGTGGGTTTCTTCTTTAAATTCTGAATGTAAAACACATCCGGTGCATTTTCCGTATTGAACCTGAATCTATCCATGAAGTCGGACGCCATACTTACCCAGTTCGACCACTTCTTCGGGTCCTGGCTAATGTACCAAGACAGAACATCTCCTTTCAGGCTCTTCATGAAAAGCTTCATGCGAATCCTTTCGTCTCTTCCTACCCCGACCAGCTTGTCGCAGTACATTCTCAAATGAACCCTGGGATCCCCTGTACCATCAAACATTTCGAACTTGGGAGGTTTGTACCCCTCGGACAGTTCGATATCGGGCTGTATGCATAGATCTTCATAGTTTAGCCCCTTAATTCCCTTACTTTCTTCAACGCCTTGAATCCTGGTGGTCAACCTTTTAAGCTCTTCTGCCAAATTTCTGATGAGCGAGTCCTTGTCATTGGACTCGAGTGTGCTTGAGATAGGCTGGGTGGAGTGCGGCACAGTCTCCACATAGATGGGGGTGTTATGCTGGGTGTGGCAGTGGTCATTTGTGGAGTTCAAAGGTTCCGGGATGAGTAATGGAGTATTGTTGGGAGTGTGACAAGTATTGCAGTGGTGGTGAGGGGCGGGTTGCTTTGGGATGTTTTGCGGGGGTATGGGATTCTGAGTATTTGGGAAAGTAACTTCTGGAGTGGTGAGGGAAAATGACAGACTTGCCAAATTCCGGACTTGATCAAGTTCTTCTTGGAACTTCAACAGTTTTTGTTCTAGTTGAGAGGCATTTTCCTTGGGGACCAGAGCACCACGAGTGACCTCTACCCGTTCAACTGAGTTGTTCAATCTTCCATACTCCTTTTGCTTTTTTGTCTGACAGGACTGGGAGGAGGAGTAGGTGGAGGGCCCCTGGATCTTGTGAAATACGCTGATGTTGCCAGAGTTCACGACCTAACCTTTGGGGAGGGGAATAATCAAAAAGTAAAACAAAAGGTGATAAGTCAGTAAGGATCATAAGGAAGGAAAAAATGTTGCAATATTTAAACACGTAGTGTAGGAAATATAAAGCGCGTCCTAATTTTGGGGACCTTGTTGTGCCCGAGGTAGGCCTAGCGACAAGTTAATTTGGAGAGCTTAGAATGCTAAATGCCTCATTTTATTGATAAAAGGTAGACGAATCCCAAAACGACACTAAATAATAATTAAAAGTCACTAATGGCCATTGGCCTTATTACATCTTATAAAGCAAAAATGGAAATTCCTATCTATTTGGTCCAAGAAAGACCTTCCCCAGACTCGGCATTGTTGGCTCCCTCGAATAGTTATCCCAGCTCGCGCAGTCCTAGTAGCAAGTAAGCTCTGGCTAGATGTCCATCTTCATTTCCCTCAGCAATCCGGCAGTCTTCGACTCTCTTCAGAAACTTCTTTTCCAGTTCCACTATACCCCGCTCTAAACAGACCAGTCGTTTGTTGACGCTGATAGCCATATCCTTCCATTCTTCAATTAGTTTTTGAATGGCTGCTTGTATTTCCTGGTGCTCATTTTCACATTCCCGAATCCTCTTGCGCAGTTGGTTGTACTTTACTTGTGCCTCAGCCTTTTCATCGATGACCCGGTGACCTCGAACAAACCCGGGTTGACCCAAACCGTTGTGATTGTCCTCCAGCCAGCCCGAATAGTGTGGGGTACAACCAGCATGGTAGCGATCTGGTTCAATGGTGTCCTTTCCCAAGACAATTTTGCAGTGCCACATATGCTGAGCCTGGCACCTGTATGGACTATCGTCGTTCTGGAAATCAGCTCGGAAGTGACTCATATTGTCGACCCTTGGTATAACCTGCTTCCTACCAGCCTGTCTCATAACTCGGAGAGGGACATAAGGGTAGGTCCCCCTCAAACCGATCAGTATCAGAAATGGCGCATCCCTGGATCGAACGATGAATTCTTCAGTAGGGAACCACTCAAACATCCATTCTACCCGGTCTTCAGTCAAATTACCAAAGAGTTCGACCCAATCTCTAGCATACTCCGATTGGGCGAACATGTTGGGCATGTAATTCATTCGCTTTGGGTGATGAAAGGCGATATGATCATCCCAGTCCCTACGATGGATTTCTTGTCGGTATTCACCCTTCTGAAGATGTTCCATGAGCCAAAGTTGAAGTAGCAGATTGCAACCCTCGAAATGTTTGCCTCCATGTTGACACCTTTATAAGGCTCGGTATATTTTTGCAATGATCATTGGCACAAGACTGAATGGTTGTCCGTCAATTCCTTCCATTAGAGTTTTGGTGACCATAGCTAGCCTGGCATGGATTCTTGCTTTCTTCATTGGAAATACTATCATCCCCAAGAAACAGAACATGAAGACAAAGACCCTTCGATGGATATGCCCCAATAATGTAGGGCGAATTCGTTAGGATAAGTACGGTAGGATTTGCTGTGACCGTACCTTTCGTACAGGTAGTCAAAGGGAATGTATGACTCCTTCAAACATGTCAAGTCTGGATTCTTCTTTAGACCCATCATTTTGAGAAAACCTCTACCCTTGCAATTTTTCGGCATTAACAAACCCGGAGTTTCCCACGGTATTCCAGCCAGTCCTCCTATTTCCTCAAGCAAGGGTGTCATCTCAATGTCTCCAAAGCAGAACACAGACCTATCGCAATCCCAGAATAGAGTGGCAGCTTCTATGATTTTGTTGTTGGGTTGAATTTCCAGGAGAGAAGGTAGATTTCCTAGATATTTCCTGACAAGGGTTTGATCACTGGAATGAAGATCTCCTCGCCAGTTTAGCAATTTAGGGTGGATGTTGGTGACCATGCCGAATCTGCGGACTTCGTGCCTCATATTTCTGCAAGACAAAAGGTTAGGCCCTTACCCCCTCCAGACTGGACTACTAAATATCAATAATTAGCATAAAAGCACTTTATTTCTCCAAATAAATGCACAGAACGTGATAAGGTCCGTTTGGGTTTCAAGGAAACCCAGTGGACTTTGGACAAGGCTATCTTAAAGAGTCATTATGCGGACAACATAACTGACTCGGCTAGGTTTGACCATGATGCATGTAAAATTAAACAGAGTAAGGTTTCTATGTGGTATTAGACCAGTACCCTTGAGCGGACAACTCAAGAGGGAAAGGCGCGGAACCGTCGATTACACCGTTGATCGACTGGTTTTACCGCAAATATGCCTTTGCCGGATTTAGGGGGTGATAATATCGGAAGAGCGCAACCACTCATTATAGGCGTTGCTATGGTCTTTTGTTTGGCACGAGTGGAATATGATGTTGAATATGCAGTTACAATAATCAAACAAGTTGTCACGTATTTGCACGTTTATAAAGTAATAATTACACAGTTTCTCATAATTTACAACAGTATTGAAGGAGAGCGATAAACGAAAGCATTAAGAGAAATAAAGGAAAGAAATAAAGAGCCGAGTCAGTTTCGAGGTAGAAGAGGGAAAAAAATACTTAAAGGCATTTAAACAAATAAAGACATATAAAGAAGCATAAATTCACAAATAGCATGAAATGGTAAAAGCCTTAAAGAAATCCCTAGCAGAGTCGCCATGCTGCCGATGCCCCCTTTTTCTCGCGAAATCGGGTTTATAACATTTGAGGGGACAACTCGTTTCCTTTTGGGAATTGGGTTTGAATTGAAGAGTCGCCACCTAATGATTAAGTGCATTAGGACACTAAGAAGAATTTTTGATTTAGAAAACCAGTGATTGGGTAAGGGCTCGAAATTATCCCGAGGGGAAGGTGTTAGGCACCCCTCGAGATCCACTAGTGTGGTTCCCGGCCATACTATAATTGTGACTTTAAGCGCAAATAATAAGTAGACAAGTAAGAGTTACTAATATGAGGGGGTTTTCACATAATTGTTGCAAGTAATTGAAGTTAAAAGAAGTTAAAGAAGCTGGAATTTGAGAAGAAGCAGTTTTGAAATTCTAAATAAAATAAACGAGTAAAGGGAGGGGATTTTCACATAATTGTTGCAAGTAATTGAAGTTAAAAGCAGTCAAAGAAGCTGGAATTTGAGAAAAAGAAGTTTAGAAATTCTAAATAAAATAAACAATTAAAGGGAGGGGGGGGGGTCCTAGGTTTATAAATAATATGGATCACCCCACACAACACCGGGTAACCGTTTATACACGTGGTCTTATCGCATGGTCATCATATCCATATCTACCCTTTCCCACCCCGTTAAGGTATTAAACGCGGTATGGTCTCATTTTACTTATTGCATGCTATTGCCCGCCCCAATCCTATCAGTCCCGGAGGTATTTGGGACTACTAATCCTAAAGGGAAGGGGTGTGAGGTTTAATAGTTTCAAAGGACAAAATTCTAAGGCGACAATCAAAACACATATATAGCAAATTTGGGGAGAAGCACATAACAGATAGAAAGGCTCAAACAGACCTCCTTAAAACAAAGAGAAGCATATAGTTTAGCATGTCTTACACGTACTGATTAGGGTCTGATTAAAATTAGGAGTTGTGGTAGACTGATCTATTACATATTTCAGATAAGAAGCCCGATTCAGGCCTGCCTGCTGGTTGTAGTTAATAAAATCTGATTCAATTTATAAGTTTACCTTATGGCTTGCCTAAGTGTTAAGCGAAAACCTATAGGCATGATATCTATTAATTTCAGAAAAAGGAAGTATGTTGATTTAGGAAAAGAAGTTGTCAGTTAACCAGGAAAGGCGAGTTTTGGTAAAAGAGCGTAAATTCTGCAGACGTTAAGCATTATCGTTATTGATTTTAGCCCTATAAGCGAATGAGCGATTCAGGTTGGACTGATAGTTCCTATAGGCATGCTTTCTAGGCGTTATTGACTTTAAACACTTTTACAAGCGTAGTAAGAGTGCAGAAATCCTATGGGCATGATATCTGAATGCTGTTAATTTTTAATCCTATAAACAGGTTTGCCTAGTAACCAATGCATATGCGGGACCTGGATTTCTGGTTAACTTATAGACATGGTATCTATATGTGAGATGCAGAATTCCTTATAGACATGGTATCTATATGTGAGATGTAGAATTCCTTATAGACATGATATTTACATGGATGCAGAAATGCAGAAAATCCTATGAGCAGGATATCTATGTGGATGCAGACGTGCAAAGCTGTAAGCAGGATACATGAATACAGAAGTGTAGTAATTCCCTATAAGCATGATATCTACATGTAAGATGCAGAATTCCTTATAGACATCATACTTGCATGGATGCAGAAATGCAGAAAATCCTATGAGCAGGATATCTATGTAGATGCAGACGTGCAAAGCTGTAAGCAGGATACATGAATACAGAAGTGTAGTAAGTCCCTATGAGCATGATATCTACCCCTTTGCATGCTTAGTTACCCTTCCCTTTTTCACTAATCACCCCAGAAGTTTATTACAAAAATTATTACAGTCTAAAATAAAATAAAGAAACTACATCAGAGAAAAAAAAGAATAAAATTACAACCAAGGAGAGCCTGATTCAGATTTCCTGCCTGAAGCATGAAGTAAACCAACTCCAAAGATCAAGATCCAAAGACTTTCTTATTTGGGGTGGGTTAGAGTTCCCTAAGAGCCTCATGGACTCTGGGCAGTGCTCACACCCCAAGTACATTGCATGATTGAGTCATAGTGCAGTGTGGAAAGGCCAACCCTCAAGTGTCCAAGTTCAGAGGGAACTCAAGGTCCCAAGGCATGGCTCACAGGAGGGGGGCAGAACTTAGAAGCTAAGAGTGAGTGCAAGTGCATAGAAGGAATTCTGAAAAGGGGAAAAGGGAAGTGACAAAGACAGGCTAGTGGGCATACCTAGCAAGAGGAAATGCTGGCACACCCCACCAGCCCGTTGGAACACATTGTTTTGGGAGTTAGGTTCCCCAAAGGGATCAGGTCCAAACATGAACAATAACTTGCATATTGCCATGTTCTGAACTACAACTCAAAGCACATAGAGGGAAACAGGGATGTAGGGATTCACAACAGAAATAGATGAAAGGAAATTAACATGCTAGTTGACATTTAACTCCATACAGACAGTAAAGTAAACATGGATGTAAAGGCTATACGTATAACACATTGGGGTGATGCTGAAACCAAAACTAGAACATACCAGTCTCAAGTAATCAAGCAAAAGAAAGCAGTAGTCTTGTAAACCCAAAGTGCAGACAAGAAGCAAGAATACCCCAAGTATGAGTTTCTATGAGATTGTAAGTGTGAAATCTGAAGTGTAAAAATGTTGAATTAACCGTGTCTATTGTGTGGAAAGGGTCGTGCCTTTTATAGTGTAGAAAGCAAGCAGAAATATGTAGGAAAATAGTTTGAAAATCAATTACACAAGGTTTCCCTTTAATTAAGGGATTCTGATTTCAAACGGGTAAAACTAATTAAGGAAAGAGATTAATCAAACCCTTTTCAAAGCAGTACAAGAGGGGTAGATACATAGAGGTTTATTTAAGGACAAGGTCTTGACAGTACACGGTTGTACAATTTAAGGAAAGGCAATCAATTAACGGCCAGTAAATCACAAGGTCTAAATTTGGTATGAATGAATCTAGTCAGAGAAGGTGAAGAAAGGTTTTACTTAAGGAAAATCAGAATCAATCAATCAGACCCTAAAAAAAAGATTCTGAATCCATCATAAGTTGGAAAACCTTTTTGGAGAAAGATTCATCACACATATAAAAGCATACAGACACGCTTAAACACGAAGAATTAGCATGCAAATCAGTAGAAGAGTCTAGCATAGAAGAAATTAAAAAAAAGGTTCAGAATTGTATGCAAACAAAGAAGTTCAAACTTAGTTCATAAACTCAGAAATTAGTCCGAAAGAGTCGAGGGTTCTCAAACAGAACCCTAGTTCAATCACATGATCAAACCTCGGCCGAACCCCTAAATTCTAGGGTTTCCACCTCGAGTCAAGTACAGAGATGAGGAAGTAGGTAGTCAAACAGGCTCAGAGATTTCTTTCAGAAACTCATAAGAAATCAAGCAAATACAGTTGAAAGTTCAAAGCAAACAGAGTGAAGAAACTAATTCGAAACACAATGAGAGTAGAAGAAACAGTAGAGAAAACATGCTTAAACGGGTCTCTTAAAACAAGGTAAAGTAGAAGTGAAACAGTAAACACTTAAGAACATGGTAGAAGGATACAGTAGGCGAAGCATATCAGGTCATAGTGGAAGGAAAATAGCAGAACATAGTGGGAAAGCATGTGAAAACATAGCATAGAAACACAGTAGAAGAACGAACGGAATATCGAAAACATAGTAGAAAAACATGCGTGATAATAGGAAAAATATAAGAACATAGCAGAAGAACATGTGTGGTAGAAAAGACAGCATAAGAGCATAGTGGAGACAAATACACACAAAGAAAAGGAAACGAAAAATCAGAGAAACATTTTAAGCATTTCAGAAAATCCTAAATCGAAGAGAAGTGATTTTAAAAGTAACTTATTTTGAAAGAAAAATTGGGGAAATCATTTAAAACCCAAGTAGAGCATAGATACGAAATAGATTTAAGAAAAATTGGAGAAAACTTCAAATAGTTAGGGTTTCAGAAGAACCCTAGAATAAGAAAGGCTTTGAAAAGGTCCGATCTTGGTCGGAAAGGTCAGCGATAGGCTCATAGGACTAGGATACGCCGGAGCAAGGCCGCGATGGTCGTGAAACCTCGAGATGGCACAGGTCTGGATGAAGACCTTCGAGGTCTGGCCTCGATTCTGCAAATGTCGAGCACACAGGAGTAACAGGGGGTGAGTATAATGTTACCATGGCCGGAGAAGCCATGGTTTCCGGTGGGTTTTGAGGTTGAAGACGATAGGAGACGATTAGGGTTGAGGAAGGTTCAAGAGAGTTTGAGTGACGAAGGGGTTTAAAGGAGGCGTAGGGAAATGAATTAGGGTTGGGGTTTGGGTGAATTAATATGGTAAGGGGGAATCGTGGCTGTTGATCAAAATGATCAACGACCTGGATCAAAAGAAAATCGGGCGGGTTTTATTAACGGGTTAGGCATCGGGTTATATATTAGGGCTTGGGCTGGTCCGTTTGAAATTGGATTCGGGTTATTGGGGTGGTTGATTTTGGCTGTAATTGAAATCCAAATAAGGCTATCAGTTAAATAGCCATTTTTCCCTTTTTAATTTATAAAAATAGTAAAATAATTTTTAAAACAAATTGAAGGAACTAAATTAATTAATAATATATAATAATTAAATTAAAAATACTGGAGAAAATTTTATAATTATAAACGCCATTCAAATCTTATAATAGGCTAAAATTGCAATTAGTGCAAATTTAGCTTAAACATACCAAATCAATTTATTA
The DNA here is from genome assembly GCF_001879085.1 of Nicotiana attenuata. NCBI lineage: Eukaryota > Viridiplantae > Streptophyta > Magnoliopsida > Solanales > Solanaceae > Nicotiana > Nicotiana attenuata. The sequence continues at coordinate 45,375 of NW_017670403.1, read as the reverse complement.
AAATGTGTAAAAAATTACCTTAGCTATATATTGGCGTAAATATAAGAATAAAATAGATTAACCACCAAAATGATAATTTGAAGAACACTTATTGGCTTTTGTATTTCTAAAATAGGGCAATAAATCAGTTTAAAATAGAAAAATAATAAAGTACTTGGATATGCCTATATATGCATATATATACTATTTTGAAAGGATTTTGCATATAAAAAATATACAGGGAAAAATTGGGTATCAACTGTGATATCGAGGTCCGAATGGAATTTTGAGATCGGGAATAGTTTCATAATGTCATTTAAGACTTGCACGCAAAATTTGGTGTCGTTCTGAGTAGTCTAAGTATGATTTGACGCATTCAGAGTGATTCGGAAAATTGAAATTCATATTTTAATTCAATTTGGTTTTGGGGTGTGATTCTTTGTTTTGTTGTTGTTTTACGCGTTTCGAAAGTTCGAGCAGGTTCGTATTATGATTACAGACTTGTTGGTGTAGTTGGACGGGGTCCCAAAGGGCACGGGTGTGTTTCGGATTGTCCGGAGCTAAATCTGGGAAACCAGATTTTCCAGTTTTGGTTTCCTTCTTCGCGAACGCGGGAGGGCCGTTGCGTTCGCGAAGAAGGATTTGGGGCAGAGGGCAATTACCCTTCGCGTTCGTGAAGCCTTCTAGGCCTACAAGTTCGCGAAGCCCCACTCGCGTTCACGTAGGGGAAATGGGGCCGGGGAGGTCCAGTTCACTTTGCTCTTCGCGTTCGCGTAAGAGCTGTCGCGTTCGCGATGCCCAGGCAGCTTAGGCCTTCGCGAACGCGAGGCTTCTTCCGCGTTCTCGAAGAAGGTCGTTACAGCTGGGCAGAACCTTGTTTCAAATACGGGACTTAGACCTTTTTCTCTCATTTTTCACACACTTGGGCGATTTTGGAGCTTCAAAAAGGGGGGGTTTCAACCTAGCTATTGAGGGTAGGTAATTTCTACCTAATGTGAGTTTAATACATAGATTATGGTAGATTTTAATATGTAAATTTGTGGAATTTATGGGTTAGATGGAAAACCTAGGTTTTTTTTTTTTATTTTATAAAAGCGGGATTTAACCACCAAATTGGTTATGGAATGTAGTGAAAATAATATATTGGAGTTCGTGAGGCTATGGATAACAACTTTCTTCAAAATTTTCCGGAATCCGGGCACGTGGGCCCGGGGGTGAATTTTAGGAATCTTATATTTTGGGTTGGTTAATCACTTTAATAGTTGGAATATGAACTTTTGAACATGTATTGATTACTTTATATACTAATTAGTTTTGGATTGTTCGACATCAAATTGAGGGTTTGAGCATAATCTTGGACCGGAAAGTAGGTTTTGAGGCGAGGTAAGTCTCTTTTCTACCCTTGTAAGAGGAAATTAACCCCATAGGTGAATTGAATTAATATGTGCTTCTATTTGTAGGGGCTACGTACGCACGAGGTGACGAGAGTCCGTACGTAGCTACTAATTATGCTATTGTCCGGGTAGTCTAGGACCAATATCATGCTATATTCACAATGTTTGCACCCTACTTGTTAACTTAATTGCTTAAGACATTTCAAACCTGATAAAAGAATTGTAAAAGATTAAATTTCACTTACTTGAAGTTGTTAATGGAACACTTGACTGTCATTGAGAAATTTGTTTTTCTAAAAATATTTTCATTTCTGGAGCGGGCCGAACACCTTTGTAGCAGATAGATGCATCTGTAGTTCGTGTCGTTCGAGCCTCGGTAGTGCATAGTTTAAATATTATTATGTTGGATCAGACCATACGACCTCGGCATAATTTGCGTGTGATAAATCTTTGGAACCAACTATAATTGATATTGTTTATTGACTTGAAATATAAATTGATAAATGATGAGAAGTAAACTTGAGATATACTCTTAGTGGAAAAGGTGTTTATTATCCCTGTTATTGAGTTTTTCAGCTATATTCATGTAATCCATGCTTAGTTATTATTTTCACATTTTATTATTAGCCCATAGTAAGTGTCAAAGTCGACCCCTTGTCACTACTTCTTCGAGGTTAGACTGGATACTCATTGGGTATGTGTTGTTTATGTACTCACACTACACTTCTGCACTTAATGTGCATGATCTGAGGCGGGAGCATCTGGATATCAGTCCGGCGCGCATACTTGATTCGTGTCACGAGACTATACGGTGAGCTGCCTTCCGAGCCGTTCTGCAGTAGCCGGAGTCTTTCTTTTGCTTATTATTTTGTCTATTCCATTTCAGACAGTAGAGTAGAAATCTTTTGAATATTCTACTAGTAGATCATACACTTGTGACGCCAGGTCTTGGCACACACTAGTAGACTTGTGTTTTTGGTTTTATTTCTATGGCTATGATTGCACTCAGCTACTTTCGTTTTAATTACTTTAAATCTGTTATGTAACGACCCGACTGGTCGTTTTGCTTTCTAGAACCCCGTTCCCCTAAATAAGACTCCCTGTACTTGCTTTTATTGATTTGTGACTTGCGGGGATAGTTAGTTCGGGATTTTGGAAGAGTTTGGGTTATAATCGGAACACTTGATTCCTTATGGTTGGCCTGAAAGGCTAAGTTTGACTTCGGTCAACATTTTGAGTAAACGATCATGGAAATCAGGATTTGACGGTTCCAATAGGTTTGTATGATGATTTTAGACTTGCACCCATATTCGGATTGGGTATTGGATGACCCGGGAGCGTTTTGGCGCATAATAGTGAAAGTTGGTTCTTAAAGGTTTTTGGAAGTTCCTTAAATTTGGTTTAGAGCAGGTTTTGACGATATCGAGGTCCAAACGGGATTTTGAGATCGAAAATAGTTCTGTAATGTCATTTAATACATGCACGGAAAATTTGGTGTCAATCCGAGTAGTATAAGTGTGTTTCGTTACATTGGAAGTAAATTGAAGAACTTGAAGTTCATAAGTTCGAATCAGTTGGTTTTAGGGTGTGATTCCTAGTTTTAATGTTGTTTTCGGCGTTCCGAGGGTTCGAGCTTGTCCGTTTTATCATTTCAAAGTTGTGGCTGTGTTCGGACGGGGCCCCATGAGCCCCGAGCGTCAATCGGACGAGGCTCGAACCAAGTTGGAAATTTTGGGCAAGTGTTGAATGCCCAGCTTCTGGCATAACCGCACCTGCGGTTGGTCAGCCGCAGATGCGAGCTCGCAGGTGCGGGCTTTGACTCGCAGATGCGGCCAAGGGTGGCCAGCCCAGAAACCGCAAAAGCGGCCCTCTCTCCGCAGAAGCGGTTGGCCTTCCGCAGAAGCAGCCCAGCCGGCCCAGTGAAGTTCCGCAGAAGCGGACCATTTTCCGCAGATGGGTGGGCGCAGGTGCGGCCCAGGACCGCAGATGCGGAAATCACTGAAGGCAGTGACCTTCATTTATTAGGGGAGTTAGACATTTTTTGGCTTATTTTCACTCCATTGTTGGGCGATTTTAGAGCTCTTGAGAGGGTTTTTCACCAAGCTTTTGGAGGTAAGTAATTCCTACTATATGTGAGTTAAATACTTGGATTTTGGGTAGATTAACATGTAAAGATTAGTGAAAATTATGGGATTAGAGTGAAACCTAGGTTTTTGATAAAAACAAGATTTAACCACGAAATTCGTTATGGAATGAAGTAAAATTATATATTCTTGATCCTTAGGTTATGGGTAATAACTTCCTTCGAAAATTTACGGAATCCGGGCACGTGGGCCCGGGGGTGAATTTTAGGAATCTAACCTTTGGGGTTGGATAATCAGTTTAATAGCTAGAATATGAACTTGTAAACCTATAATAATTGGTTTTTACACTATTTGAATAGTTTCGGATTGTGCGGCTCCGGTTTGAGGATTTGAGCGCATTTTTGAGTTGGAAGTAGGCTCGAAACGAGGTGAGCCTCTTTTCTAACTTGTAAGAGGGAAATTTCCTAATAGGTGAACTTAATTAATATGTGGTAATTTGTGGGGGCTACGTACGTACGTAGTGACGAGAGTCCCTACGTAGCTACTATCTCTGTTATTGTCCGGGTAGTTCTAGGTCTACGCCATGCTTTGTGGACACTACTATTTGATTATATGTGATAATTGTATGAAAGTAATTAAGTTGAAGAAAATCTAAGGATTTAAAGGCTTCAAGAGAATTGTCTTCATTTTTGAAAAGAATCAAAGAAGTTTTGTGTTTTAAATGACGAAAATTATGTTTGACCGCGTCGCACGTATGATTCACGAGCGGGGTTATACTACTGCGTCGCATATATGATTCGCGAGCGGGGTGAATAGATGCATCTATGGTTCGCGCCATTCCACCCTCGGCAGTGCACAATTTACTTTTATGTTGGATCGGGTCGAACGTTTTCGGTGGTAATTGTGTGTGACAATAGAATGGGAACTCTTTGTAGTTATATGTTTCATTGCTTGATATGCCACTTGTTTGAAATAAAGAAAGTGTCTTGCCTTCTTAAATATGATGGAGGAAATTCCTCGGTTATTGTTCTGGTTTGAGCTTGTTTGTTATCTACATACATTATGCTTTAAGAATTGGAACTTCACATTATAATATTGTTGGCCCTAGTAAGTGTCGGAGTCAATCCCTCGTTACTACTTCTGCGAGGTTAGGCAAGATACTTACTGGGTACTGATAAGCTAGGATTTTACCATGATTATACCCCTTACTTGCTATTGCTTTTGTTACAAATTGCCACAAAATAGTCCCAAAAGGCTTACAAGTTATGCTTGATTGCAGGTTTGAGCGAAAAGGTGACAAATGTCAAAGATCGGCTCAAAACGGAGTGAAACTTGCCAAGTGTCAAGAACAAGTGAAGTTGAGGAATAGGAAGACCTAGCGTGGACCGCACTGATATGCCATGCGGCCGCGCTAGGAGATTCAGAGAGGGGTAAATTGAAGTGCAAGCCACGCGGCCGCGCTCCATCTCTGCGCGGTCCGCGCAAGGGAAGTTCAGAGAACCACCAGTGCAGGCTTAAGTCCCACGCGGCCGCGCTACATATCAGTGCGGTCCGCGTGAAGGAGAATCAGAGACCTGGAGATTTGACCAAGTCAAGCCATGCGGCCGCGCTCCATTTCTGCGCGGTCCGCGCCGACCCTCCGCCGCGGCCGCGCTACATTTCTTCGCGGTCCGCGGCCCCCAACTTCAGAGATGAGATTTGAGAGTTCAAAGAGCCTACGCAGCCGCGCTACCTTTTTGCACGGTACGCGCTGACCCCGCAGGGGTATTTATGTCCAGATTTTCCAGCTCGGTATAAATAGATCTTTTTACCATTTTTAGGTCATGTTTTAGCTTCTGAACAAAGAGTTCGCTCGTGAGACTTGTTGTGTAGCCTATTTTGGCATTTTTACTCTTGAATATCATAGATTCTAATTAGTAATCAATTAACATATTCATTTCATCATCTATTTCTACTGTTTCTTCTTTAATTATGTTAAGCTAAACCCATTAGCTAGGGTTGTGGCTCAACCCTAGTGTGGGTAGTTAATGGGTGTTGCATTCTAGGGTGAGATTGAGATTGAGTATTTGTTATTTGGGTTAATTTTGTGATTCAATCTAGAATTTGTGGTTTCAAACATGAATTCAAGCTTAGTGGGTCTAACTCTTCTTGAGAAAGAAAGTCATATGACCCTAAAAGTTGACCTAACAAGGAATTGGGATGGACCCATGAGAATGGTAGTCCCAATTAACGGGTTAAACCTCGAAAGAGTAACTACCCTACTTGAGCCCTAGTTGCTCGGTCTAGTTGGCCTACCTAATTGGTCTCGAGAGAGTCAATTAGGCAAAATCGTTCTCTCTACCGAGAGGTGTGAGAATGAGTGCAATTGTGCAACGGTTATAGCAATAAACCCAGATTTATCAATCTCCCCTTAGTAGCTTCTACCCGTTAGCTAGCCACCTAGGTAGTGTCACAACCCTGGTGCCTTTTTCCTATATTAAGCACAAGTTAGCAATATTCTCCTAGCATAATTTAGTTTAAATCATTAGTTTTACAAGAGTAGTTTAAAAAGAAAACCCCAAAAATGTGTGAAGCGACATTAGAAGCACAATCGCAACTCTAGGCTAGACAGATATTCTAACTCCTTTACAAGCTCCCTGCGGAATTTCGACCCCGATCCACTATTCGGGTATTAGTTATTGCTACCCACTCTTCCTACCATTGTGTAGTGTTGAGACGGCCGCGATCACTTTTTGGCGCCGTTGCCGGGGAGCTTACGGTGTTGACTATCGGTTTAGTTAGTTTTGTGTTTTGCTTCTCTTTCCTTCTTGTTTACTAATTCTGTTTGTGTCGATCAATCAGGTACTATGGCTCTCAATGCAAACGACCCTCTTGGCAACGTGAATGCGGGGGAGGAGGTAGATGATCTTGAGCCCGAAGAGGTTCAACCACCTCAAGTTCCACGTAGAGGCCGTCCGGCCAACGTAAATGACAACAATCATATTCCAGACCCTCCTCCGCCACCGCCAAGAGCAGTCCTAAGAGTTCTTCCAAATCAAGGGTACGCGAGTGCCATTGTTCCTCCCCGAATCCGGGCGGGGAACTTTCAAATCACAAATGTTATGTTGACCTTGCTTGAGCAAAAAGGATATTTTACGGGCGCCTCCGACCAAAATGCATACAAGCACTTGAAGGGGTTTGTAGATACTTGCTGGGGCAGCAAACAAACAAACTTGTCAGAGGATGCGTTGAGATTGAGGCTTTTCCCGTTTTCTCTTCGGGGCAAAGCGTTGGACTGGTTAGAAAGGCTACCCAATCATTCTATCACAACATGGGATGAATTGGCGGACACATTTATTGCCAAGTTCTTTTCTCCAAGTCATATGGCAGCTCTTCGGGACGAAATTCTAGCTTTCAAGAAAATGCCAACAGAACCATTGCACGAGATCTGGGAACGATATAGAACAATGGTGAATGAGTGCCCTAACAATGACATGACTGAGGCGATGATCCAGCAGACTTTTTATAGGGGCATCAACACCACGAATCAGTGCATTGTGAACCAATTGGCCGGTGGGAACTTTATGAAACTTTCTTACCAAGAGGCATGTGATGTACTTGATGAAATGGCCGACACCTCTTCGGCATGGCAAAGCCGAGCGAATGTACCCCAAGGTGACCCCACGGTCATCCATTTGCACAAGGAGTTGAATGACCATGGCCAAGCTATTGCCGAACTTACAACAACAATGAATCAGTTGGCGAAGGCGCAATTGCAACAAGTACAAAATCCGCGCCAAGTCAATGCAATGGAGAATGTTTCTATGCTAAAAAGGAGGCAAAGAGGGCAACAACAACCTCAAGGTAATGGTGAGCAATTTGACAACAACAATGATGGTGGTGGTTATTCGAACGAGTGTTATGATGATCAAAGTGAGGAATGCCAATATGTCAATAACTACCAAGGAAATAGAGGAAATCAAGGGAATCAACAATGGCGCCCCAAGGCAATTGGGGCAATCAACAAGGTGGCGGAAATTGGAATAACAATAATCAACAACAAGGTGGTAACAATTGGAACAATGACAATCAGAACAACAATTGGGGTAATCAAGGTAACAACCAAGGCAATTGGAACGGGAACAACAACAATTGGAGCAACAACAATAGCAATCAAGGAGGGTGGAATAATGGTGGTAGGGGGCAAGGCTTTCAAAGGCCCCCCATGTTCCAACAACCAAACAATCCACCCCTCTTTCAGTCGCAAGGGTCTAGTTCTTCCGAGAGTGAAATGGGACGGATAGAGATGATGTTCGAGCAGATGATGAAAAAGAACCAAGATTCTGACGCACAATTGGCTTCACATAATACATCCATCCGGAACCTAGAGGTGCAAATAGGACAAATTTCTCAAGCTTTAAATACCTGACCTAAGGGTGCGCTACCAAGTGACACGGTAGTGAACCCGAAGGGAGGTAACAATCATGTGATGGCAGTTACAACTAGAAGCGGAAGAGGCGGTGATGTGCAAGCCTCAAATGAAAATTAAGTGGTGAATGATGATATTGAGCTCTAAGAAGCTGTGGATCCTTTGATTGATGAAGTTGTGGTTGAGACAAATGTGAACAAGGAAGTGAGGATAGATATTGATGAGGTTGAGGTGGAAACTCAAGAGGCCGTGAACTCGTCTAGGGAACACATAATTGATATTCCGGAACCGGTGGTGCCAAAAGCCAAGTCACCCTTGCCTAGACCACCTCCACCTTATCCTCAGCGGTTAGCAAAGCAAAAGAATGACAATCAGTTCAAGAAATTCATAGACATGATGAAAAGCCTCACAATCAATGTTCCTTTAGTAGAGGCACTCGAACAAATGCCTGGTTACGCAAAGTCCATGAAGGATTTAGTCACCAAGAAGCATTCTATGGAGTGTGGAACAATAAAGATGACGCACCAAGTTAGTGCGATTGTGCATTCTATGGCCCGGAAACTTGAAGACCATGGAGCTTTTACTATTCCTTGCACTATAGGGAGTGCGGAGTTTGCTAAGGCCCTATGTGACTTGGGGGCTAGTATTAATAATGATGCCATACTCCGTCTTCAAGACTTTGGGAATTGGGCAACCTAGGCCAACCTCAATGAGACTTCAAATGGCGGACCGGTCGATGAAGAGGCCTTTGGGTATAATTGACGATGTGCTTGTCCGGGTGGACAAATTCATATTGCCGGCCGACTTTTTCATATTGGATTGTGAAGTGGATTTCAAAGTGCCTATTATTCTTGGGAGACCTTTCCTAGCTACGGGGAAGGCTTTGGTTGATGTTGAAGCAGGTGAATTGACATTTCGAGTGGGTGATGAAAAGGTGGTATTTCATGTTTGCAAATCAATGAGGCAACCTAACAGTACGGAAGTATGTTCACTTGTAGACATTGTCACATCTGTGATTGTGGATGACACAAGTTCCATGATGAATGTTGAAGACCCCCTTGAGGCCGTACTTCTTGGCATGGATGTGGAAGATGATGCTAGCAGGGTGGAGTGCGTGAACGCATTGCATGGTATGGGTTCATATTCATATGAACCTAGGAAGCTATCTTTGGATCTTGAAAACCGCAAAACTCCACCAACTAAACCATCCATTGAGGAACCACCGGTGTTGGAGTTGAAACCACTTCCTCCACACCTCAGGTATGAGTTTTTGGGTTCAAATTCTACTTTACCTGTTATTCTTTCCTCGGGCCTAACTAACATGCAGGTTGACGCCATTTTGGCGGTTTTTCAAAAGCGCAAAAAGGCGATTGGATGGACATTGGCCGATATTCGGGGGATAAGCCCCGCATTTTGCATGCACAAGATCATTTTGGAGGAGGATGCAAGGCCCTCTCTTGAACATCAAAGAAGATTAAATGAACCGATGCAAGAAGTGGTAAAGAAGGAGGTTATCAAGTGGTTAGACGCCGGTGTGGTTTACCCGATCTCGGATAGTTCATTGACCTCTCCGGTCCAATGTGTGCCAAAGAAGGGTGGAATGACGGTAGTGACCAATGCCAACAATGAGTTGATTCCTACTCGGACAGTTACGGGTTAGAGAGTGTGTATGGACTATAGAAAGCTGAACAAGGTGACAAGAAAAGATCATTTCCCACTACCATTCTTGGACCAAATGCTCGATCGTCTTGCGGGCCGGGCCTTTTATTGTTTTCTAGATGGCTACTCGGGGTATAATCAAATTCTCAATGCCCCGGAGGATCAGGAGAAGACAACCTTTACATGTCCTTATGGCACGTTCGCTTTCTCGAGAATGCCATTTGGATTATGTAATGCCTCGGCGACCTTCCAAAGGTGTATGATGGTAATTTTCACCGATATGGTGGAGGATATCTTGGAGGTCTTCATGGACGATTTCAGCGTGGTGGGGGATTCATTTGAGGAATGTTTCGTGAACTTGGATAGGGTGTTGGAAAGATGTGAAGAGACCAACCTTGTGCTCAACTGGGAGAAATGCCACTTTATGGTGCAAGAGGGTATTGTATCGGGTCACAAAATCTCGAGTCAAGGAATTGAAGTTGATAAGGCAAAAATAGAGGTTATCTCAAGGCTCCCTCCCCCTACTTCTTTCAAAGGGGTGAGGAGCTTTCTTAGTCATGCCGAGTTCTACCGGCGATTCATTAGAGACTTCTCAAAAATTGTGAACCCGCTTTGCAAATTGTTAGAGAAGGATGTCAAGTTTATCTTTGATGAGAAGTGCATGGAGTCTTTTGAGCTATTGAAACACAAGTTTACCACAACTCCTATCATCACCGCACCTAATTGGGATTTGCCTTTTGAACTTATGTGCGATGCGAGTGATGTAGCGGTAGGTGCGGTGTTAGGTCAACGGATCAACAAGATGTTCCATCCTGTGTATTATGCTAGCAAAATGATGAATGAGGCCCAAAGAAACTACACAGTGACAGAAAAAGAGCTATTGGCTATTGTATTATGCTAGATGTTCCATCTGTGTATTATTCTAGCAAAACAATGAATGAGGCCCAAAGAAACTACACAGTGACGGAAAAATATCTATTGGCTATTGTGTTCGCGATGGAGAAGTTTCGACCTTATCTTATGGGGGCAAAGGTGATCATACACACGGACCATGCAGCCCTCCGGTATTTGATGACTAAGAAGGATTCGAAAGCAAGACTGATGAGGTGGGTGCTACTCCTTCAGAAATTTGACTTAGAGATTGTGGATAGAAAGGTTCTNTTCAGAAATTTGACTTAGAGATTGTGGATAGAAAGGGAAGCGAGAATCAAGTTGTGGACCATTTGTCCCGGTTAGAGGAAGAGGGGAGACCATGTGATGGTATTGAGATTAATGATAGGTTCCCCGACGAGCAACTTCTTTCCATTTCTATGTGTGATATGTCATGGTTCGCATCGCCAACTTCATTGTGATTGGTAATGTCCCGTGTGAGCTATCCTCCAACCAAAGGAAGAAACTCAAGCGGGATAGCTTGAATTTCTATTGGGATGATCAGTATCTGTTGAAAATTTGCACGGATGGGGTGATAAGAAGATGTGTAACGGAAAGTGAGCAAATAAGCATATTGGAGGCGTGTCACTCTTCTCCCTATGGAGGCCATCATGGGGGGGTGAGGACGGCCTCAAAAGTTTTGAGTTGCAGATTCTATTGGCCGACATTGTTCAAGGATGCTAGTGACTTGGTGAAGAGATGTTATGCATGTCAAAGAGCCGGTGGTATTTCAAAGAAGGATGAGATGCCCCTCAATACAATTCTCGAGGTGGATATTTTTGATGTTTGGGGCATGAATTTTCATGGGTCCGTTCGTGAGCTCTTGTGGTAACACTTACATTCTCGTGGCGGTGGATTATGTCTCAAAGTGGGTGGAAGCCGTGGCTCTACCCAACAATGAAGCCCGAAGTGTTGTAGCATTCTTGAAAAAGAGTATCTTCACTAGGTGGCACCCCTCGTGCTATCATTAGTGATGGGGGGTCCCATTTTTGCAACAAGGCTTTCAACTCATTGCTTGCTAAGTATGGAGTTAACCACAAAGTGACCACCCCCTATCATCCACAAGCTAGCGGTCAAATGGAAGTCTCAAATCGGGAAATAAAGAGTATTTTGTCTAAAACAGTGAATGCTAATAGGACTGATTGGTCGAAGAAATTGGATGATGCTCTTTGGGCTTATCGGACGGCTTACAAGACTCCAATTGGTATGTCTCTGTATCGGTTGGTGTTTGGTAAGGCTTGCCATCTTCTGGTGGAATTAGAACACAAGGCTATGTGGGCGTTGAGAAAGTTGAACTTGGAATGGGATGTTGCAGCCAATCTTCGTTTGGAGCAATTGAATGAACTTGATGAGTTTAGATTTCATGCCTACTCCAGCTCGTCCTTGTATAAGGACAAGATAAAGTACCTTCACGACAAATATCCTCGGGGTAAATAGTTCAAGGTGGGCGACATGGTTCTTCTTTTCAACTCCCGGTTGAGGTTATTTCCGGGCAAGCTCAAGTCTAAGTGGAGTGGCCCTTTTGAAGTGGTATTTGTGACTCCTTTTGGTGCTCTTTATCTCAAAAACAAAAATGGTGAAGTATTCCGGGTCAATGGGCATCGTGTGAAGCATTACTTGGGGAAGATTGATGACAGCCACGTGGTGGCACTCCTTCATTTGAAATGATGAGATGGTAACATGCGTCGTGCCGCGACGTTAAATCAGGCGCTTCTTGGGAGGCAACCCATGTCTTTTTCTATTTCTTTGATTTTCTTTGTAGACTAGGATTTTTGAACTAATAGTTTGCGATATGTTGCAGGGATAATGTTGAAGCAGTGCAAAACAAAGGAATAAAATGTCAGGTCTCTGAAGTTTGCCAGCACGGCCGCGCTACATATCAGTGCGGTCCGCGCTGGCTTGTGCAAGGAGATCTTAAGCCTCTGACGTTACCAGCGCGGCCGCGTAGCATTTTTGTGCGGTCCGCGCTGGGAGGACCCAATTATTCATGCTCTCTAAAGTTTCACACGCGGCCGCGCTACATAACAGTGCGGTCCGCGTGGGAAACTAGGTTCAAGTGTGCTGGACATAAACAGCGCGGTTCGCGGCCATTTTTGCGCGGCCGCGCTGGTAGGTAAGTAGGGGTCCCACTATTTTCTATAAATAGAGACCTTAGGCCTCACTTTACCCTTTTCGCACTTTGACTTCCTGAGACCTATTTTCTACTGTTCATCTGCGACTAATCCTCTGAGTTTGCATCAAGTAGTTTGAATCTTCATAATTCCTGGTAACATTTCATGCATATTTCATTCATTAGTTTTAATTTTTAATTATTTTGTTTGCTTCCCAGTAGTATAGCTTCTTATTTCTTCCCATTTTTTCTTAGGTTTAATGATTAGATTAGTTTTTTGTGTTAGTCTGGAACACTGGGCATGAATTACTATATGGCTAATTGAGTAGGGACAACTAGGACTCAACGACTTGATGAAAAATGGACCAAAATGCTAAACCCTAACTCAGTTCAATTACATGGCCCAGCGCGGCCGCGCGGCCTTTTTGCGCGGTCCGCGTTGATTCTTCTGTGGGTGCCTAACTTACCCAGCGCGGCCGCGTCACATTTTTGCGCGGTCCGCGCTGGTCCAACGTGTCCGCGTTCCACATCAGTGCGGACCGCGTTGGGGAGATTCAGAGAGGTGATTTTTGGAGGTTTATGCCAAGCGTGTCCGCGCTTCACATTTGCGCGGTCCGCGCTGCCGCAGTGCGGCCGCGTGACTGTTTTGCGTGGTCCGCGCCCCTGTGTCCTGCTTTTGTGTTCTGCAAATTAACTGTGTCTTCCACTTGTGTTATTCATCTATTCCACTATATGTGCTTAAACTAACAATGTTAGATGCGTGTTTCTGCAGATCATGGTTAAACAAAGAGGTGGTAAACAAGTTCAACAACCCGGGAGAGGTGGTGCCTCCCGAGGGGGTAAGGGCAAGAAAATAGCTAAACTCACTCCCCAAGCTCGGGCAAACATCAAAAACACCCGGAAACTGATACGAGCTGCTGATAGGGCTGCCTCCCACTCTTCGGGGAGTGAGTATGCACCCTCCTGTAGCATCTCCTCAGAGTCATCCCCCACTTACATAACTGACCCACTCCAATTACATGACACTCCTCCACCTTCACCCTCATCCAAAAGACCAGTCAATGTAGTCTCGGATTCGTCTGATGAGTCCGTAGCAGGCAGTGGTGAACAATACTCCACCTCCCCCACAGCTTCATTATCTGGGCAGGATACGGTGATGGAGGTGAGCCTCAAGTCGGGGGAATTGAACGCACCAGAAAACCTGAAGCATGGGCAGACAGATTTATGAGTGAGTTGGCATTCCATAAATTCAGAGAGTGGTGGCCTTGAGAAAACTGATTCCAGAGAGAACATTCATTGACAAACACCTAATACCCCTAAACCCGAATGTGCAAAAGCAGTTCCGAACTAGATATGGCTGGGATTTCTTCAAGGAAAGATGTATTGATGCCAATGAACATATGGTGAAGGAGTTCTACTGCAACGTTTCTCACATAGTCAAGGATACAAAGGTGACGAAGGTGAGAGACAAAATGTTAGTGTTTGATGGGATTTCCTTGAATGACTATTTGGGGTTCAAGGAGGAGGATGAGACACAGTACTTAGCTAAGCTGGCAATGGGTGAGGAGGCGCGCCCTTGGTTGGCCGAATTCTTGGTAGCCCTAGGCACTGTTCCAAAATGGTCGAAAGCGGGAGAGAAGATTTTAAGGAACACATTCAACTTTGAAGCTAAAGGATGGCTGACCTTTGTTTGTAGTTGGCTTGACCCGTCTACACTATCATTCCGTCCCACTTGCCCGGGCTATTCTTGTGGCATCCATCATGGCCGGTTTTCCTATCAATGTTGGTAACATCATCTCGAGGGTGATTTCTGCTGTGGGACAAGAGACGACCACAAATTACCCCTTCCCCAACACCCTGTCTATGTACTTTAGGGATCTGAAGGTCAAGAAGAAACGATTTGATGTCACAACCAAGCCGGTGGCCCCCTACTCATGGTATAGCCAGTTGGGTTCGGACAACCCAAAGTCAAAGAAATACCAGCCACCCACCTCTGCCCCAACCGGCCAGTCTGAAGAGCCGGTTGCGGTTGAGCCTTCTACCGGGCCATCCACCATTCCTGCTGCTACTACCAGTGAGCCCTTGCCCCCAGGTCCTTCTACTTCAGCTGACCCAACAGTCCCATCATCAAAGACTCATCGATTCACTGCGCACCGGCTGAGTCAGTCACTCGCCAGTTTGAACAACTAGATGTCAGCTGCGACATCCAAGTTGTCCTCCTTGGCTACTTCAGTTGAGGCTCAGTCAGCACCAGTTTCTGTTCAGATTCCTCCTTCTATTGAGGAGACATTGAAGAATCTCCTAGCCAGCCAGGAGAAGATTTTAGAGACTCAGGCCACCTTGACTAAGGCGGTAGATTCGCATGGTAAGGCTTTGAAGGAGCTTGCCAAGGAACATAAGAAAATGAGAAAGTCAAGGGCGTCGAAGGAGTCGGTGAAGAAGCTTCGAGCTGACGTAGACAAGCTATTGGCAGACCAGATGCCATTAGACTTGCTATTTGGGGATCCAGCCCTAGACCCAGCAGCATCTCAGCCACAGCAGGAGGAGGAGCCTAGGCACCCACGAAAGAAGAGGAAGCTTCCTAGCACTGAGGGTGTAGTGATCGAGGTAGCACAGGTTCAGGAGGGTCCCTCCAATGTTGCACCAGATGTTCAGCCGGTCCATGACCCGGCCCCTGTCCCAGCAGCAGAGCAGCAGCAAGCCGGGAACCAGTCTGAGGTTCCCGCCAGTACAGAGGACCAGGGGACCACTGAGGAGCCCATGCAGACGGATCAGGCTTAGGGAGCCCCTTCATTATCCTTTAATCTTATTTTGTGCTTATTTGTGTAGTTGGCATTGGGGACAATGCCAGCTCTTATTCGTGGGGGGTGTGCCCTACCTTTTTGGATTATCTGGATGAATGTATATATTAGATTCTTACTTTATGTCTTTTTCTATTTCTAGTTGGTCTGTATATAAATTCACATTTTAGCTACTCTTCTCGTATTTTTATTCTCTTTTGGTCTGTATATAAAGTACTTTTGGTACATATTCATCCCTCATTGTATATTCTACTCCCCTATTGTACATATTCATTCGATTTTTCTATTTTCGCAAAATTTTTCGTTTTTAGCTTAGTGATTTTCAAAGCCCTTGGTTTTCTTAATGCCACGGTTCTTTCCAAGGGTAGAGTATAGTGTGAACCGGGTGGCTCTTCCCGATGATAGATGGAGTGACTACCTTCTTAAGGGTTTGAGTCTGTTTCTTTGATTTTTCTTTTGTCTTTTGATATTTCGTAGTTAAGGGTACCTCAGGTAAAGCTTCACTTGGGCCTAACACATTTGCCTTTGATCCCATGGTCAAAGACATAATGTTGTGTTTAGGGTATGGTGAAAGTCGTGGCCTTGAGACTCTTGTGTTGACCAAACAATCATCATGTGGTCTCTTTTTGGACCATTCTGCGCTTAAATCGTGACTAAGGTCGTTGTGGGCCCTCAACTCGATATCTTTAGCAATCCCCTAGCATGTGCAGTGAGGAATAGAATTTTGAGTCCAAGTCCCAAGCCAATGGTCTAGAACTTGCCCCGAGTGTTTGTTGAGGCGAAATCATAGGTGAAGTTTGACTTAAGAAGTGACTATAGGCTCTCCTTGATCTGATTGTAAAATGAACAATTCCATGGCCCACCAACAAAATGATCCCTAGTTAACCCTTTTGAGCCTTAAACCTTCTTCTTTCATGAACCAATGTTACAAGCCTATACCGTTTTTACCCTCTCTTGGCACCCACACTTCCCTTGAGCAATGGCAAAGTCAAAGTTTGGGGGGAGAGACAAGAAGGAAAACAAAAAGAGAAAAAGGTACTAAAGCAAAAAGAGAAAGGCAAGGCAATGAAAAAGAGAAAAAGAAAAAGACAAAAAGAAAGAACAAGGTGAAAAAGAATAAAAATGGGTCAAGAAAAACAAAAGTGAAAAAGGTGTGGAAACAAAAGTAGAAAAAGGAGGAATGATTTGAATTGCCTAAGAAAGAGTGACAATATGTCCCTCTAGCCCTTTAAAAGAAGTGAATTACTCAAATGAGTCAAGAAAGTGTGCCAAAATGAATCAAAGAAAGTGCTTAAGGGAAGGTTGAACCCATTTGAACAAGAAACATGTCCTACCCTTACCCAAAAGCCCTCACAATTGACTTCCCAAAAGCCCTATAGGATCTTGAGTCGAAGGGAACCTACATTAGTGGATACTTACATAAGGGGCAAGCATATGGTACCTAGAGCCGGACTTGTGACCTTCTTTGTGAGAGAAATGAGTGGAAGTCCTTCAACCTCGGTTTGTGTGTCAATACTCTAATAGGTGAGGTTCGCTTAGGGAGAGTTGAGGATGTGTGAGTTTGGGTTCCACAATGACCAAGGTATTTGAGAAAAGCTCTTTGATGAAATGTGTCAACCCTTGATGCTCTTGTGTCACACTTAAGCCATAGTTTTCAAAAGCTTAAAATGTGTTAATTATGCATTCATATTGAGGGCAATTGTTAGTCCTAATTGATGCTTGTTGAGGTTACTTTAGGATAGCTGGAAATTCTTGGATTTCTATTTTTGGGATGGGTCTTATATTGTTTGCTTGAGGACAAGCAAAGGTTTAAGTTTGGGGGCGTTGATAAGCTAGGATTTTACCATGATTATACCCCTTACTTGCTATTGCTTTTGTTACAAATTGCCACAAAATAGTCCCAAAAGGCTTACAAGTTGTGCTTGAGTGCAGGTTTGAGCGAAAAGGTGACACGTGTCAAAGATCGGCTCAAAACGGAGTGAAACTTGCCAAGTGTCAAGAACAAGTGAAGTTGAGGAATAGGAAGACCTAGCGCGGACCGCACTGATATGCCACGCGGCCGCGCTAGGAGATTCAGAGAGGGGTTAATTGAAGTGCAAGCCCCACGGCCGCGCTCCATCTCTGCGCGGTCCGCGCAAGGGAAGTTCAGAGAACCACCAGTGCAGGCTTACTCCCACGCGGCCGCTCTACATATCAGTGCGGTCCGCGTGAAGGAGAATCAGAGACCTGGAGATTTGACCAAGTCAAGACATGCGGCCACGCTCCATTTCTGCGCGGTCCGCGCTGACCCTCCGTCGCGGCCGCGCTACATTTCTGCGCGGTCCGTGGCCCCCAACTTCAGAGATGAGATTTGTGAGTTCAAAGAGCCTACGCAGCCGTGTTACCTTTTTGCACGGTCCGCGCTGACCCCGCAGGGGTATTTTTGTCCAGATTTTCCAGCTCGATATAAATAGATCCTTTTACCATTTTTAGGTGATGTTTTAGTTTTTGAACGAAGGTTGCGCTCGTGAGACTTGTTGTGTAGCCTATTTTGGCACTTTTCTTGAATATCATAGATTCTAATTAGTAATCAATTAACATGTTCATTTCATCATCTATTTCTATTGTTTCTTCTTTAATTATGTCTAGCTAAACCCATTAGCTAGGGTTGTGGCTCAACCCTAGTGTGGGTAGTTAATGGGTGTTGCATTCTAGGGTGATATTGAGATTGGGTATTTGTTATTTGGGTAAATTTTGTGTTTCAATCTAGAATTTGTGGTAGTAAACATGAATTCAAGCTTAGTGGGTCTAACTCTTCTTGAGAAAGAAAGTCATATGACCTAAAAGTTGACCTAACAAGGAATTGGGATGGACCCATGAGAACGGTAGTCCCAATTAACGGGTTAAACCTCGAAAGAGTAACTACCCTACTTTAGACCTAGTTGCTCGGTCTAGTTGGCCTACCTAATTGGTCTCGAGAGAGTCAATTGGGCAAAATCGTTCTCTCTACCGAGAGGTGTGAGAATGAGTGCAGTTGTGCAACGGTTATAGCAATAAACCCAAATTTATCAATCTCCCCTTAGTAGCTTCTACCCGTTAGCTAGCCACCTAGGTAGTGTCACAACCCTAGTGCCTTTTTCCTATATTAAGCACAACTTAGCAATATTCTCCTAGCATAATTTAGTTTAAATCATTAGTTTTACAAGAGTAGTTTAAAAAGAAAACCCCAAAAATGTGTGAAGCGACATTAGAAGCACAACCGCAACTCTAGGCTAGACAGATATTCTAACTCCTTTACTAGCTCCCTGCGGAATTTCGACCCCGATCCACTATTCGGGTATTAGTTATTGCTACCCACTCTTCCTACCATTGTGTAGTGTTAAGACGGCCGCGATCAGGTACATATTTCTTTTATGTACTCACGCTACACTTCTGTACTTGATTGTACATGCTTTGAGGTAGGTGCATCTGGCCATCAGTCCGGCGCGTAGATTGGACTCTTCAGCTTGAGACTTTCCGATGAGCTGCCCTTTTGAGCCGTTTTGCAGCAGCTGGAGTCTCTCTATATCTTTATTTCCTGTCTATTTCCTTTCCAGAGTAGGATAGTATGATTTGTTATATTCTACTAGATTGCCCACATACTTGTGACACTGTTGGTCTTGGCACACACATTGGTAGACTTATGATTTTTGGTTTACTATCATAATTTAAGTTTGTATTTATTACTTCCATCTATTTATGCTTTAGTTTCAAACTCCTAATATATTTATTAATAAGGAAAAGTTTTCACGTACTAATTATTTAAACGATGATTTCACTAGTTGATTAGTGTTGGCTTGCCTAACAACGGTGTTTGGCGCCATCACGGCGTAATATGGAATTTGGATCGTGACATGTTATTTACTAAATCTTTTAAAATAAGAAAAATTATTTACTTGAAAAGCCTATTAAAGGGGGAAAATCACAAGATTGCTCATTGTTGTTTACAGTTAATGCCATCAATCTATTAAATGGAAGATCCAAGTTCCTTGAATTTTATAATTATCAACAAGCTAGACTTCTCCGTGCCACAAGTATTTTCTTTATCTCAAACTAATCTTTCATGGGTTTCCTCAGTTGTTTCAAAATAATGTGCAATAACCTACTTGTAGATTAAAAAATTTAATTTCCTACAAAATAAATTTATATATACGTTTGAACCTATGTTTATGTAATTACAAAAAAATTAACTCTTAGGGGTATACTGATATTTCGATCAAAAGGGAGAACCTTACGCATAATTAATATTTATCCTGACCAAAATTTCTCAGAAAGAGAAAAGAAGTCTTAGCAAGATGTCATTGTTAGCCAGTAGATGTAACCACTCTCTTCTTTGGTTCCTTTGTTTCTATTACTATTAAAGGCAATACATTCCCTTACCCGATATATTCATTAGATTGTATTAAGAAGTGGAGTATATGATTTTTTTGAGTTATAATATTAACAATTTTATTATGTGGTTGTACATTCAATGTTTGAGAATACATAGCTTATTAATAAAAAGTTTCAATTTGCGGTTATTGGAACTTACATTCATATTTTAGTGGTATTGATACATATAACTTGCCGGATTCACCCTTTAATTTTCTTAGGGGCTAAAAAAACTTTTATAGAAAACTAAAATATGAGGTAAAAAGTATATTTTCATATCTTACATTAATTATGAGACACGCCTATGGTTATACGTGCGAGGCACGTACATGGAGACTAGTACTATATTAAAAGTGGGAACACACAATTAAAAAATTGAATTACCAAATTGCCCTTCTAATAATATATATTTATATTTTACAATAATAATTAAAAATATTTAAAAATATTAATTTATATTGTGTCTTTTCTTTATAGTTGTGTTCTTTTATTTGTTAGAACATGCGCAGCGGAAGCAAGCATACAATCAGGCATCAATTACATGTAAACTAGACAACGCAATAATGACGAGATCAGGAACACTAACCTCTTGAAATAGTTGCACAAATTCTCCAAGCAGCAAGAATCCAGGGTTGTAGTCTTCTACTACATGCCTAGTAAAACCTTGAACACTTTTGCTTTTGGGTGGGCAAGAACAATACAACTCTAGGGTTAGTCACACAGGAAGAAACCTGTCTCTCTTTTCCTTATTAAATACATGAATTTTAAGCCCTAAAATAGGCTTAAAATCGTGTAAGACTAGGATTCCATAAGTAGAATCCTACTCTAACTCAAAAGAGTAACTCTTCTCCCAAGCTACTTTTTACCCAAGTCTGTCCAAATTTTTACTAGGTATAGCAGGGACCACAGAAATAATAAGAGGCTACTAATTATAGTATTAATTATAAATTAGCATGAATTTATTCTTGGATTCTATCAACTAATCATCAAACCCAAAATCAAGTCATGGATTCTATCAACTAATCATTATTCACAAATGTTATTTGTTATTGTCCAATTTATTAGGCATATACTAACTCTAAATAGAGTCGTACCTTTTGATAAATCAAAACAATAAACAAATTACATCGATCATAACAATTATATCAAGATTAGGAGTATAAGCTCATTTAATGAATTAGAGAAAGTGTTTTATATGTATTCAGTACAAAAACACCTTTTCTCTACTTGGTCCGTTCAATATACACTGAGTATACTAGCACAAGAAGTTGGAGTAGACTTACTCCCATAATCAAGACAAATTATACAATAATCTTGTGCTACAATCATCAAGATATTTTGTCCGATAATACCTTCGATTGTGAACATAGTTTATTAAATATGAGAACCAACAATTCAATCTTCTGTGTATGAGCTAAGACTCCATACACTAAATTGTCTACTACATAATCAAAAGGACACACATGTTACAAATGATCTATTTAAAATAGTGCTTTATTGAATTGAATAAATTAAATAAACAATTATTTCATAAAGAACAAAATATAATACTATGTCTAAACCGCATGGTTAATAGTATATCCCAACAATAGTAACTCCCATTAAGTCTCCTAGTATTTTCTTTCCTTATTAGGACTTCGATTAACTTTTATTCAGATACTATGAATATATGTAAGGAGATACTATGAATTGAAGAATTAAGGAGGAGTAAATCATAGCATAAATAACAATAAAATGATCTTGAAGAAATGAAACAAATGCCGAAAATATTACATAGGGAAAATGTTGAAAACATATCTTGTCAACAATAATATTGAAAAGGAAATATAATAAATCTAGTAAAGTGAAACTCACCGTATTGCACAAATTACTATAATGTAAGTTATTGGTGCCCAGAGTAAGCTGACATGAAAACAAACTGCAAACTGCAACTTGTTAGTATTATTTGTGTTACACAAAGTCTTTTAATTCGATAACAAATATAATTCTGGCCATCTAGACTAAATAAATCAATAGTCATACAGGATATTAGTACATATAACCACATATACAACTCGGAAATACATATGAGAAACAGCTCCTCTTACAGAAAGTACCTCTTTTTTTCCTTCTTTTTTTTTTTTACAATTTTTTTTGTATTGTCCAATTTTACTTGGATGTAGAAGACAAGGATCGATGCTTCCAAGAATTTCTTTTTGCAAGTGACTTATAAGGATACAAGAATTACGTGTTTTATATAAGGATGTGAGAATATTTGAGTTCAGTATACTAAATAGAATATCTGGGTGCTAGAATTTGTTATAACACCTCATCTGTGTCATCGGGTAATCAATTAATATGCAAATTGAGATGCAACTTGGAACCCAATATCCAAGTTGCATCTCAATTTGCAACTTGGAAATCAACTTTTGTGTGTTGGACTCCAAGCTGTTAAAAAACTATGTTTGGATCTTTCTAAGGGTAACCCTCAAATCCCATGAGCATCTATCCTTCCAAGTTATTCAGGCCCACCTCAATATCGGCCGGTTGGGCAGTTACTAATTTACCACCGTACTATGGCCGGTTAGGCAGTCATGTACATTCATTTATCACCAAGTTACGGCCGATTGGGCAGTTACATATTTACCATCGATGGCCGGTCGGGCAGTCCTGCATTTACCACCGCGCTACGGCCGATCGAGCAGTTACCACTGATCAGTTGGGCAGTCATACATCATAAGATATGGATAATAGTCTCAAAGAGAAGCATTCTACATATGAGTATGTTAAGTATATAGATAAGGTGGCACTTCAGAGATTTAGGTTGATTCTTATATGTCGTTAATTAATGTTGACTTACTGCTATGTTTCAGTTTTACCTTACATACTCAGTTATTCGTACTGACGTCCTTTTGTTAGGGAGGCTGCATTCATACGTACAAGTATAGATAATCAGTTTGACGAGCCCTCATAGTAGACGAGATTGACATTCAGCGAAGGATCGATAAGACTCCACCTCATTCGGAGTGCAGCCGAGTCTATGAGCTATTGTGTCAGAGTTTTAATTTGCTACAGACTATGGGTAGTCCGGTACCCTGTCCCATTTGATGTCAAATAATCTTAGAGGCTTTGTAGATAAAGATTCATTTTGTACAGTATGTCAGAGGCCTTGACGGCCCATATGTATTCATGTTTCAAGAAAAATGGTTATTTACTATATTAATGTTGCATTATCTTACTATACATATCAATATATAGTTATAGGACTTGTTTTGACATTTCCGTAAAACAGTTAGATGCCATAACTGTTTTACGGAACCACAAATTAAAGTTCATCCCAGTTAGATCACACCAAATAGATATACTAAAACATAATATCGAATAAGGTTATTGTTTACAATTCCAATAACTGTGCTCAACAAACAAGCCACCTAAATGACATATAACGAGGTGGTAAATCACAGGCAAGATGAACACGAAATGCTTATCCTTGTTAATAAGAAGTTATACTATGAAGGAAAAACAAACTAAAGAAGCTATGAAATAAACTACGAAAAGCGAGATAAATGAATATACAAACCGAAGTAAAATGAATATATACATAAGGGAAACTGAATATATACATCAAACTAAAGGGAAGAACATATACATACCAAAGGGAAAATAAAGATACATAAGGAAACTAAATTTATATATCAAACTAAAGAGAAGAATATCTACATACCAAAGGGAAAATAAAGATAAAAGAAAAATAGTATAAGAGTTATTATATACCAAATGTCAAAGTCAATTAATCAAAATAGACCACCCCCAAATGAAAATAGGCATTGTCCCCAATGCTTAACAAAATATAAGAACAGGGAAAGGGTAGAGAGTTAAGAGAGCTCCCTATGTTTAACCAAAAAGTGGGATTTTGGCCAAAGCTTATTTTTAGAAGAACTCGGGTTACTGATAATCAAATAGAAATATGAATAATGTATGTAAATAAAAGTTAAATAGAAAGCGAAGTAAATCAGTATATTTCAGTAGTATTTCGTGTCCTTACAAATGATCAGGTTGCCCCTTTTATAGCTATTTCTAGGTGATACGTTTTGCATTTGTCATAATAAGGCCATTATAGACAATTAAAGGTATTTAATGCTACGTTATAAATGATAATCATTTTAATTCATTACAGATTCTCTAACGTTCTCAGTATTTAATGCCTATTAAATACTGTATTCGTTCCTACTTTTGCTGTCAGGTTCATTATCTTATCTTGACTTTTGAACATAAAGAGGTGCGGGTACCGAGTCTATTGAATCTCTGCTCGTTTCTGTTGTATCTCGTGCCTCTTTAACTATTCTTTGCTGATCGTCATCCTTTGACCAGTCTATGTGTCATGACACGTCATCTTTCATTAAATTCAATATATATAAACTTAATTTTTACCAATACAGATAGTCCCCCCACTTGCCATGTATTCATCAATAGAATATTTGGGAAGTGAATTTTATTAAAGCGGGAATATTTGCCACCATTAGTTCTCCTCTGGAACTGACGCTTCATTTGTCACTTCTATTTAATGCCCACTACACGTGGCATATTCTGATTGGTTTTGCGACTTTTTCAGCGTTTTTAAGGCTTTTTCACGGCTTCACCAGTTACGAAATGTCAGTTCTCATCATGAGGTTTCCATTATTACAGCTTTTCCTTTGACGGTTTCTTCTGAGTATAAATATAGTTTTCACTTTTGTCTTTCTCACATAAAGTTCTCAAAATATTCAATTCTTGTTTCCTTCTTCCTCGTACTACTATGTCTTCGTCAAACCCTAACCCTAGGAGAGTCCCCATTGTTGATAACCTTCGTCTTGCTCCTGTTAGGAGCATGAGAGGAGGTAGACTTCGTAATATAGGGTCTTCATCCGCACGAAGTTCTTCTCTACCTTCGTCCAGTTCTTCTCCACCTTCTAGAACCAAAGGCTCCCTTTTTTGAAGGTCTCGTCTAGAGGTAAAGAACCCACTGAGCCTCTTCGTGAACCTACCGTAGATGAGATTGTTCCCGTAGAACTATCTTTTATAATGATAGAGAATCTATCAGAAACCAACTGTCTTCATTAGATCGTGCTGACATCTACCCAACTCAGATTACTGAAGGTCTGATTTCTTTGGTTCATAAAGACTGCCATTGAAGCCATGACTTCCCTATTATAATTCCCAATGCGAACCAAAGAATCGCCTCTTATTTAATTGGGGTTTCTTTTGTTTATACGTATCCTTTCATGTTGGGTTTCAAACCTGCTATTGACCCTGTTATCCTCGAATTATGTCATTTTTTCAACGTCTGTTTAGGGCAAATTGGTCCTATTGTGTGGAGGGTTGTTGCTTGTTTGAGACACTTAACCACCATGGCTGGTGTGCCTTTTACTTTATCCCATTTAATTCACCTTTACTCTCCCAGACTCTTTCGCCAAGGAGTTTTTACTTTAGTAGAAAGAAGCAAAAGAGTCCTGGTCAATCTAGAAGACAATAAGGACCGTGGCTGGTATGCCAGGTTTGTTGCTGCCCCCACTGTTGGTTTAGTGGGTGATGAAAATGTTCCCTTTCCTGAAAAGTGAAATTTTGCACCTGAGTTTTCTTTTTAATAACCTTCACATACCTTTTTCTCAATTCTGTTGGTTGGCATTTTAATTTCCTTCTCTTTTTTTTAGCAACCATGGGAATTGTTGATGAAATTCCCAATTTTCGTGGTTGGGTAGGAAAGTTGTTATACGCTGCCCCGATGGAGGGTAGATCTTGGAAAACTCTCTCTCAACGATTTGGTTGGAAAGTGAAAACTCACGATAAGAGTCTTCTTTATAACTTTTCTTATTGCTTCTTCCAGAAATTATTTTAATCCTTCTTTTTATCAGGATTTGCCATTCGAGGCATTAGTGCTGAGGCTGTCGTAGATTCCCGAATTTTTTTGTGAAAGAGCCCAAGAGATAATTTTGGGCTCTTCATTGAAAAGGAAAGCTACTGTCGATCAAGACTCTGAGGAGGAGGAAGAAGAAGACGGGGGTTCTTTGATAAAAAGGCCACAGGCTAGAAGACAAATTATTTCAGATGATGAAGCATCTCCCCTTCGTTCTACTCCTCTCACCGAGCCTGTTGAAGCCTCGTTGGTGATTCCTGATGATGATACCCCCACTGCCACCCATGATTCTGTTGAGCAGCTTTTTATCCGCGAGTTTGGTAGTGATGTTTAAAACCAATTTCTGATGAAGCGCCCCTTGCTTCTTTTCCTTTATCTGCTCCTACAATACCTTCTTTGCCTTTCGTGGCTGTTACCGTTGCTGCTTCTCCCCCAACTATTTTGACTCCTTCTACTGCTCCTCCCCCAGCTGTTTTGACTCTTTCTACAGTTCCTCCTTTAACTGTTCAACAAACTGAGGTTGGTTCCTCAAGTAAAGGTGGAGCCATGAAACAGGTTATCATCGAGGTCCCTACCGATGGTAATCTTTTGAGAAAATCAGGTGGGCTGACGTGTGGTTGAAACCCCTAATTGGTCCAATCGAGAAGGCCAAGCTTGAGAGCCACAATTCTTTAACTTTGATGAACGACATAATACATTCATCATTAAAGGTATTCCTTTTCAATGATTTGTTATTCCTTTTTATAAGGCTCTTACCTTTTCTCTTCCTTTTTTGTTTAGATAAATCTCGTTGGTACAAAAATGATGAAGAGGGTTTCTCACACGGAGCAGTTGATGCATGAGTACCAAGTTGAAGCAGATAACTGGAGAGAGCAATATGAGAGCCTTCAAATTGACATGGAAGCGTTAGAAGAGAACAAGTGCACCTTAGAACAACAGCTGAGAAATTTAACTTTGGAGTTGGCGGTTGAAAGAGCTTCCTCAAATCAAGCCAGTAAAGACAAAAATCTTCTCGAAACTTCCTTTTCTGAGCAAGGCTGGCTAAGAAATCAGAGAGTTGAAGGCTCTCTTAAGTGAAAAAGAAGCTTATGCTGGTGAACTTGTGCAAACTTTGACTCAGACTCAAGAAGACCTCCGGGAATCTTCTGGTAAGGTTCGTTTTTTAGAAAGTTCACATGCTTCTCTTCAAATTTCTTATGATTCTGCCTTGGTTGAGAATGAGAAACTTAAAAGTGAAATTGCTGAGTGGGAAAAGGATTACGAGATTCTCGAGGATAAAACCGCAATTGAAGTGAGTTGGGCATTTTTAAATTCTCGCCATGATACCCTTGTAGAAGTTAGCCAAGAGAATTTCAACTTGGAGGCAGAGTTGGCTATTATAAAAGAAACCATCGAAAAGGCTCAGCAAAGCCAAGACTTTTCTTCTCCCTTGGCTGAAACTTTCGAAAATATTGGAGATGATATGGGTACGGTGAGTGCTCCAATTCCTTCAAGTCAAGTTGAGCCTGCTGCTGCTTCAGTTCCTTCTTCAACTCCTTAGTGACAAGTTTATAATATGTGACTTCCGCCTTTTTTTTTCTTTTGATGGTATGTGGTTGTTACCCTTGGTCCTTTTTGAGGGTTTGTTGAAAATATTAAGTCCCCAGACCTTTTTCGGGGCGTTTTGTATAAACAACTTTTAGTTTATGACTAAGTTTATACTTAGTCTATACTTTTTAATATTAAGAAGTTTTCTGTTATTGCATGAACTTCTGTTTTGCTTATTCTTGCCTTTATATTTAAGGACTTATTGGATAATTTGCATTTTTATTTTGCAAAAATACTTTTTTTTACTTCATGAATATTTGAATCAATCATGAATTTTATAAAAGAGGCCCTTTTATACTCGACACTTAATGAAGAAGACGTCTCAACTTCATAATAGTGTTAATATACGACAAAAGAAATAGGAATACACATGTTTCTTGAAATATCTTTGACAAGTTTTTATTTGAACTTTGTCAATCTTTAAATAACATTTTACATGTATTTAAATAACTTCTATAACTTTTTCGTAACTGTTTTCCTTACAACAAATTTTCAAAAAAAATAATATACAACAAGGTTTTTATTTATAACCCGTTTCAATACATGTATATTGCCTTTAGCCTAACTATGATGAGGTTTTTCTTTGGCTTTAGCTCGTGACTTTGCTTTTTCTTTGGCTTTACCTCGTGACTTTGCTCTGCCCCTGACTCATTCAATGAGTAAACTTTTCAGGCTTGAACTTCAATCTTCTTTGCCTTCTTTATGCACGTGTCTATGTATATTATATAGTCTCCCAAGTGTTTGAGATTTGAAGTATGAAGTCTTGAGCACTTGATTACTCCTCTTCTTTGGTCCTTTTCCTGTAAAGGAATAAAACATACGGGACTCGGAGGTACGATTATAGATGAAGACTGCTTAACCCGCCTCAAATTTCTATCAGAATACTTGTAACCCTAGACCGGGAATTTTAATTTATTCCACGTGCCTTACAGGTCGTGATTCATCATTTAGTACGGGTTGGCTTTTTGCCTATCATCTAAAAGCATTAGTAAAATTTTAACAATTCAAAAACAAAATTTTAAAATGAGGATACCTGCCCGTGGGCACTCCTTAGAAATAGTATCTCTTCAGGTTAACAGCATTCCAATGTGAAGGTAATATCTTACCATCCATTGTTTCCAACTTGTATGCTCCTTTCCCTGCAATACCATGAATTTTGTAGGGTCCTTCCCAGGTTGGACCTAATTTTCCCGCATTAGCCGCCTTTGTGGATTGAAAAACTTTCTTGAGTACGAAGTCCCCAATCTTGAAGTATCTTACATGCTTTTCGATTGTAGTATCGTTCCATAACTTGTTTTTGCGCTGCCATCCTTATTAATGGTGCTTCTCTTTTCCCTTCAAGTAGATCAAGATTTAGTCGCATTTCCTCTTCATTGGATTCCTCAGTTGCTTGTGTATATCTCGTACTAGGTTCTCCTATCTCCACTGGGATCAAAGCTTCAGCCCAGTACACCAGTGAAAATGGTGTTTCACCCGTGCTTGTTTTTGCTGTGGTGCGATATGCCCATAGAACACTAGGTAGCAATTATGGCCAATTGCCTTTGGATTCTTCCAATCGTTTCTTCAAATTGTTGATAATAATTTTATTTGTTGATTCATCTTGTCCATTACCCACTGGATGGTAAGGTGTTGAGGTAATCCTTTTGATCTGCCAACTTTGAAAAAATTCTGTGATTTGTGCGCCTATAAATTGCGGGCTATTATCATACACGATTTCCTTTGGTACACCGAATCAGCATATAATATTTTGCTAAATGAAATCTCTGACTTCTTTTTCTCGTACATGTTGGAATGCTCCTGCTTCTACCCATTTAGTAAAGTAATCAATGAGTACAAGCAGGAATTTTACCTTGCCTTTTGCTTGTGGTAATGAACCCACGATGTCCATCCCCCATTTCATAAAAGGCCATGGTGCAATGACCGGATGTAGAAACTCCACAGGTCTATGCAAATTGTTACCATATCTTTGGCACTTATCACATTTAGCCACGAAATTCTCCGCTTCTTCTTCCATTTTAGGCCAATAATAGCATGCTCTAATCATGGTTCTTACCAGTGACCTTCCTCCCGCGTGATTTCCACAATGCCCCTCGTGTATCTCTCTCATTACATATTCCGTTTGAGAAGGCCCGAGACATCTCGCTAATGGACCGCCGAACATTTTTCGATAAAGATTGCCTTGCTTTAAACAGTACCGAGCAGCCTTTTTACGAAGCACGTGAGCTTTTTTCCTGTCTTCAGGTACGGTTCCATNAAGGTCTGATTTCTTTGGTTCATAAAGACTGCCATTGAAGCCATGACTTCCCTATTATAATTCCCAATGCGAACCAAAGAATCGCCTCTTATTTAATTGGGGTTTCTTTTGTTTATACGTATCCTTTCATGTTGGGTTTCAAACCTGCTATTGACCCTGTTATCCTCGAATTATGTCATTTTTTCAACGTCTGTTTAGGGCAAATTGGTCCTATTGTGTGGAGGGTTGTTGCTTGTTTGAGACACTTAACCACCATGGCTGGTGTGCCTTTTACTTTATCCCATTTAATTCACCTTTACTCTCCCAGACTCTTTCGCCAAGGAGTTTTTACTTTAGTAGCAAGAAGCAAAAGAGTTCTGGTCAATCAAGAAGACGATAAGGACCGTGGCTGGTATGCCAGGTTTGTTGCTGCCCCCACTGTTGGTTTAGTGGGTGATGAAAATGTTCCCTTTCCTGAGAAGTGGAATTTTGCACATGAGTTTTCTTTTTAATAACCTTCACATACCTTTTTCTTAGTTCTGTAGGTTATCATTTTAATTTCCTTCTTTTTTTTAACAACCATGGGAATTGTCGATGAAATTCCTAATTTCCGTGGTTGGGTAGGAAAGTTGTTAAATACTGCCCCGATGGAGGGTAGATCTTGGAAAACTCTCTCTCAACGATTTGGTTGGAAAGTAAAAACTCACGGTAAGAGTCTTTTTTATAACCTTTCTTATTGCTTCTTCCAGAATTTATTTTAATCCTTCTTTTTATCAGGATTTGCCATTCGAGGTATTAGTACTGAGGCTGTCGTAGCTTCCCGAATTTCTTTGGAAAGGCCCAAGAAATAATTTTGGGCTCTTCATCGAAAAGGAAAGCTACTGTCGATCAAGACTCTGAGGAGGAGGAAGAAGAAGACGGGGGTTCTTTGATAAAAAGGCCACAGGCTAGAAAACGAATTATTTCAGATGATGAAGCATCTCCCCCTCGTTCTACTCCTCACACCGAGCCTGTTGAAGCCTCGTTGGTGATTCCTGATGATGATACCCCCGCTGCGGCCCATGATTCTGTTGAGTAGCTTTTTATCCGCGGGTTTGGTAGTGAAAGTTTAAAACCAATTTCTGATGAAGCGCCCCTTGCTTCTTTTCCTTTATCTGCTCCTACAATACCTTCTTTGCCTTTTGAGGCTGTTACCGTTGCTGCTTTTCCCCAAACTATTTTGACTCCTTCTACTACTCCTCCCCCAGCTATTTTAACTCCTTCTACAGTTCCTCCTACAACTGTTCAACAAACTGAGGTTGGTTCCTCAAGTAGAGGTGGAGCCATGAGACAGGTTATCATCGAGGTCACTGCCGATGGTAATCTTTTGAGAAAATTAGGTGGGGCTGACGTGTGGTTGAAACCCTTAATTGGTCCAATCGAGAAAGCCAAGCTTGAGAGCCACAATTCTTTAACTTTGATGAATGACATAATACATTCATCATTAAAGGTATTCTTTTTTAATGATTTGTTATTCCTTTTTGTAAGGCTCTTACCTTTTCTCTTCTTTTTTTTTAGATCAACCTCGTTGGTACAGAAATGATGAAGAGGGTTTCTCACACGGATCATTTGATGCATGAGTACCAAGTTGAAGCAGATAACTGGAGAGAGCAATATGAGAGCCTTCAAATTGACATGGAAGCGTTAGAAGAGAACAAGTTCACCTTAGAACAGTAGCTGAGAGATTTAACTTCGGAGTTGGCGGTTGAAAGAGCATCCTCAAATCAAGCTAGTAAAGACAAAAATCTTCTCGAAACTTCCTTTTCCGAGCAACTCTCCAAGGCTAGTGAAGAAATCAGAGAGTTGAAGGCTCTCTTAAGTAAAAAAGAAGCTTATGTTGATGAACTTGTGCAAACTTTGACTCAGACTCAAGAAGACCTCCGGGAATCTTCTGGTAAGGTTCGTTTTTTAGAAAGTTCACATGCTTCTCTTCAAATTTCTTATGATTCTGCCTTGGTTGAGAATGAGAAACTTAAAAGTGAAATTGCTGAGTGGGAAAAGGATTATGAGATTCTCGAGGATAAAACAGCAATTGAAGTGAGTTGGGCATTTTGAAATACTCGCCATGATACCCTTGTAGAAGTTAGCCAAGAGAATTTCAACTTGGAGGCTGAGTTGGCTAAAATAAAAGAAACCATCGAAAAGACTCAGCAAAGCCAAGACTTTTCTTCTCCCGTGGCTGAAACTTCTGAATATATTAAAGATGATACGGGTACGGTGAGTGCTCCAATTCCTTCAAGTCAGGTTGAGCCTGCTGCTGCTGATGTTCCTGCATCAGTTCCTTCTTCAACTCCTTAGTGACAAGTTTATAATATGTGACTTTCCGTTTTTTTTTCTTTTTGGGTGGTATGTGGTTGTAACACTTGGTCCTTTTTGAGGGTTTGTTGAAAAAGTTAAGTCCCCAGACCTTTTTCGGGGAGTTTTGTAAAAATAACTTTTAGTTTACGACTAAGCTTAGGCTCCTTTCCCTGCAATACCATGAATCTTGTAAGGTCCTTCCCAGGTTGGACCTAATTTTTCCGCATTAGCCACCTTTGTGGATTGAAAAACTTTCTTGAGTACGAAGTCCCCAATCTTGAAGTATCTTATACATGCTTTTCGATTGTAGTATCGTTCCATAACTTGTTTTTGCGCTGCCATCCTTATTAATGCAGCTTCTATTTCCTTGCATTTCCTCTTCATTGGATTCCTCAGTTGCTTCTGTATATCTCGTGCTAGGTTCTCCTATCTCCACTGGGATCAAATCTTCAGCCCCGTACACCAGTGAAAACGGTGTTTCACCCGTGCTTGTTTTTGCTGTGGTGCGATATGCCCATAGAACACTAGGTAGCAATTCTGGCCAATTGCCTTTGGATTCTTCCAATCATTTCTTCAAATTGTTGATAATAATTTTATTTGCTTATTCATCTTGTCCATTACCCACTGGATGGTAAGGTGTTGAGGTAATCCTTTTGATCTGCCAACTTTGAAAAAATTCTGTGATTTGTGCACCTATAAATTGCGGGCCATTATCACACACGATTTCCTTTGGTACACCAAATCGACATATAATATTTCGCCAAATGAAATCTCTGACTTCTTTTTCTCGTACGTGTTTAAATGCTCCTGCTTCTACCCATTTAGTAAAGTAGTCAGTGAGTACAAGTAGGAATTTTACCTTGCCTTATGCTTGTGGTAGTGGACCCACGATATCCATCCCCCATTTCATAAAAGGCCATGGTGCGATGACCGGATGTAGCAACTCCGCAGGTCTATGCATATTGTTACCATATCTTTGGCACTTATCGCATTTAGCCACGAAATTCTCCGCTTCTTCTTCCATTTTAGGCCAATAATAGCGTGCTCTAATCATGGTTCTTACCAGTGACCTTCCTCCTACGTGATTTCCACAATGCCCCTCGTGTATCTCTCTTATTACATATTCCGTTTGAGAAGGCCCGAGACATCTTGCCAATGGACCGCCGAACATTTTTCGATAAAGGTTGCCTTGCTTTAAACAGTACCGAGCAGCCTTTTTACGAAGCGCGTGAGCTTTTTTCCTATTTTCAGGTACGGTTCCATACTGCAAAAAAGCAACAATCTCGTTTCTCCAATCCCAAGTTAGGTTATTGAAATTTACCTCATTTTTGTCCTGATCGAGTACCGAATAAAATAAATGTATGAAAGAAGCATTTTCCTCATTTGTTACTTCTGCTGCAATTGCAAGATTAGCTAAGGCATCTGCCTCAACATTCTCCTCCTGTGGGCCCTGCAAAACCTTCCAGCTTTGGAATTGCCTAACCAGATCTCATGCCTTTTCCAGGTACTGCTGCATCCTTACTTCCCTGGCTATAGAAGTCCCCAGCATCTGGTTGACTACGAGTTGCGAATCGCTTTTGATTATAATTTGTTATATGCCAAGTTCACGTGCTAGTGCTAAACCTGCAATCACGGCTTCATACTCTGCCTCATTGTTAGTTACAAGATGACATTTTATGGCTTGTCGAATGATTTCACCCGTAGGTTGTACCAAAATAATTCCTAAACCTGCACCTTTCACATTTGATGAGCCGTCAGTAAACAAAGTTCAGGTTCCTAAATTAGATCCATTGAACACTTGTAGTTCTTTTTCTGCTTCTAATTGCATCCCTTGATTAAAATCAACTAAAAAATCAGCTAACACCTGTGATTTTATTGCAGTTCTGGGTTGATATGTGATGTCATATTCACTTAACTCTATGGTCCATTTGGCTAACCTACCCGATAGTTCCTGTTTGTGTAATATATTACGCAAGGGATAAGCAGTTACTACAGAGATAGGGTGACATTGAAAATAAGGCCTCAATTTTCTAGATGCCATGATTAATGCAAGTGCAAGTTTTTCAAATAGAGGATGCCGCGTCTCTGCATCTAATAGTGATTTTCTAACATAATAAATTGGAGATTGTTTACCTTGATCCTCACGAACCAGAACAACACTTACCGCTACTTCTGAAACGGCTAGATAGACAAGTAACCTTTCTCCGTCTTTTGATTTTGCTAGCAACGGTGGATTTGACAAGTATGTCTTCAATTTCTTAAGTGCTCGTTGACATTCCTCAGACCATTCGAACTGATCTTGCTTTTCGAGAGCTGAAAATAATTTAAAACATTTTTCTGATGACTTAGAAATGAATCTCCCCAAGGCTGCAATTCTTCCCGTTAATCTCTGCACCTCTTTCTTACTTGTGAGCATGTCAGGAATTTCTTCAATGGCCTTAATCTGCGCAGGATTTACTTCAATACCTCGGTTAGAAACAAGAAAACCCAAAAACTTACCTGATGAGACGCCAAGTGCACATTTCTCGGGATTTAGCTTCATATTGAACTTTCATAAAATCGAAAATGTATCAGACAAATGTTGTATATGATCCCTCGACTTTTGCGATTTAACAAGCATATCATCTATGTAGACTTCCATAGTTTTTCCTAGGTGTTCCTGAAACATCTTGGTCACCAACCTTTGATACGTGGCTCCAGCGTTTTTGAGGCCAAAGGGCATTACTTTTTAACAATAAGTCCCCCTGTCTGTTATAAATGAAGTTTTTTCTTCATCTAGGGGATCCATTTTGATTTGGTGAATATGCATCTAAAAATCTTAACAACTCATGTCCTGCAGTAGCATCAATCAGTTGATCTGTATGTGGTAATGGAAAAGAATCTTTAGGGCATGCTTTATTAAGGTCGGTGTAATCTACACAAACTCGCCATTTACTATTCTTTTTCGGTACTACTACAGTGTTGGCTAACCAATTAGGATACTTTACCTCGCGGATAGACCCAATTTTTAATAATTTTTGAACCTCATCTTGAATCACCTGGTTTTTGAAAGTCCCCTGCTTTCTCTTTTTTTTGTTTGGCAGGTGGATACGATGGTATTCATTTAACTTGTGAGTCATTACTTCCGGGGGTATTCCTGTCATATCAGAATGGGACCAGGCAAAACAATCTATGTTAGTTTTTAAAAATTCAATCAACTTACTTTTCAAGTCGTGGCTTAAGTTGGCCCCAATATAAACTTTCCTTTCAGGCCATTGTGCAAACAACTCTA
The DNA here is from genome assembly GCF_001879085.1 of Nicotiana attenuata. Taxonomy (NCBI): domain Eukaryota; kingdom Viridiplantae; phylum Streptophyta; class Magnoliopsida; order Solanales; family Solanaceae; genus Nicotiana; species Nicotiana attenuata. Next base: position 10,321 of record NW_017670403.1, on the reverse strand, counting down.
CAGCCTCTAGTTCTTCAATTGTTGTTTTGATATTTTCATTTTCTTTTGGCTCTTGAATGGAATCGGGCCTTGAGTCCACATCTGTTTGCCCTTGTTCAGTTGAGGTTTGTGTCGTGATATCCTCAACTGGACTCTGTAATTGCTACTTTTCTTCGTTTTTCGAACTTGAATCTGCTACAGAATTGATGCTTCTGGAAGTCTGTTGATCCCCATGAATTTGACGTATTCCCCATGGTGATGGGAATTCCATAACTTGATGCAAGGTAGATGGAACATCATCCATCTCGTGGATCCATGGTCTTCCGAGAATTATATTGTAAGTCATTTCCATCTCTACCACCTGAAACTTCATTTCTTTTACCACTGCAAATGTTGTAAGTGTTACCTCTCCTTTTGTCACAACGCTCGAATTATCGAAGCCGGACAGGGTATGTGCCTTAGGTACCAGTCTATCTTCTGCTTGCATCTCACTTAGTACTCTTATCAAAATAATGTTCACGGAACTACCTGGATCAATCAAAACTCGTTTCACATTAGTATCATGTACAAGTAGAGAAATTACCAGTGCATCGTTGTGGGGGGTTATCACGTCGTCCGCGTCTGCATCATCAAATGTAATACTTTCTTCCTCCAGAACATGTCGAACCCGCTTCCCGTGTGTAACTGTAACTTTAGAAATTTTCCTGGCTGTTGTATATGTCACGCAGTTAATTCCTTCGCCTCCACTTATAACATTAACGATCCTTTTCGGAGAAGGAGGTTTGGGCGGCTCCTGCCTATTCTTCATGTATGCTTGCTTACCCTTTTCGCTAAATAGTTCGGTAAGATACCCTTGTAACAGTCTACAATCTGCTGTTTTATGACCATGGTCATTGTGAAACTCACACCAGTGATCAAGGTTTCGCCTATTTGGATTTGATCTCATTTCCTTTGGCCACTGAACCTTATCACCCATGCTTCTTAAAACGGCTACGAGCTCGGAAGTGCTGACATTAAAATTGTAACCGCCAAATCTTGCCTTTAAGTTTCTATCATCGTCTCGCGTCTCTCGCATGTTTCGATCGTTCCCAAACTTTGAGGATAAACCCGACTCTCTATTCCTCGATCTATGATCATACCTTGAATTGTCTTGCTTTGATCGTGAATCTTTTCCCGCTGGGACCATATATGGTTTGTATCTATTTTTACCGGACCTTTTTTCGGTTTCTGCACGTCTCAAACTAACCTTTTCCTCTTTTTGAGATCGTGAGTTAATATCTTCTTCTATCCTTAGCTTCGTACTGTATCTGTTGTAAACGTCATTCCAAGTTGTTGCTGGGAATTCACGAAGACTTTCCTTGAGTCGCCTCGTGGCTTCTGAGCTTTTCTTATTCAAATTACTGGTAAAGGCTATAGCAGCCCAGTTGTCCGGTACTCATGGTAGCATCACTTTCACGCTGGAATCTATCCACGAACTCTCTAAGCAACTCTGAGTCTCCTTACTTGATTTTGAAAATATCTTCCATTCTTTTCTCGACTTTTTGATCTGGACAGCTGCCATGAGGTTCTTCGGAACATGGGTATTGTTGAGACCAATGGGGTTGATTTCGCTACATTTCGCTTGTCTGGATCCGCCACGACATGGTGGAGGGATTATTGCTTAGCTAGACCAGCAGGATCGCCAGCCTTGACCTGGGAGCAGTTTACACAGCTATTTCTGGAGAAGTTTCTCCCTATTACACAGCGAGAGGCCTATCGAAGGCAGTTCGAGCGCCTTCAGCAGGGATCCATGACTGTCACCCAGTACGAGACCAGGTTCATTGAGTTGGCTCGTCATGCTCTTATCATACTTCCCACTAAGAAGGAGAGAGTGAGAAGGTTTATTGATGGACTCATTCAGCCGATTCGTCTCCAGATGGCTAGAGGGACTGGGAGTGAGATATCCTTCCAGGAGGCAGCCAATGTGGCCCGGAGGGTTGAGATGGTATTATCATAGGGGGGTGGTCATAGAGCAGACAAGAGACCCCGACAGTCAGGCAGATTCAGTGGTGCCTCGTCTGGAGGCCGAGATTCATATGGTAGAGGCCATCCTCCTAGGCCTTATCAGTCAGCATTTCAGGTTTCTTACGGAGCTTCAGGTGGCCGTGGTCCCCAGGTGCAGTATTCCGATCAGCAGTCCTACAGTGCACCACCTGCTCCTATCAGTGCGCCGCCGCTTCAGAGTTTTTGGGGTGGTCATTCAGGTCGCCAGGGCCAGCAGTCTCAGCAGCCGAGGGCTTGTTACACTTGTGGTGAGACGGGCCACATTGCCAGGTTTTGCCCTCGAGCACCGAGCAGCTTCAGCATCAGGGTTCTCATGCCATGGTACAGGCACCAGATGTTCCATAGCCCGCCCAGCCAGCTAGAGGTGGGGGTAGAGGTGCTAGAGGTGGAGGTAGAGGTACTAGAGGTGGAGCTCAGGCCGCAAGAGGTGGAGGCCAGCCAGCAGCAGGTCGTCCTAGAGAGGTAGATCAGAGTGGTGGGGTCCAGCCCCGATGTTATGCTCTTCAGGCGAGGCCCGAGGCTGAGGCTTCAGATGCAGTTATTACAGGTACGGTTCTGGTTTGTGATAGAGATGCTTCAGTGTTATTTGATTAGGGGTCTACGTATTCGTATGTATCATCTTATTTTGCTCCGTACCTGGTCATGCCTGGTGATTCATTGAGTATTCCTGTTTATGTGTCTACACTGGTGGGTGATTCTATTGTGGTCGATCGAGTCCATCATTCTTGTATTGTGGTTATTGGGGGTCTTGAGATTCTTGTAGATTTGTTGCTCTTAGACATGGTTGACTTCGATATTATATTGGGGATGGACTGGTTATCACCTTACCACGCTATCTTGGACTGTCATGCCAAGACTCTAACCTTAGCTTTACCGGGTATGCCTCGTTTAGAGTGGAGAGGGACTCCTGGTTATTCTACCCACAGTGTTATATCGTATGTGAAGGTTCGGCGTATGGTCGAGAAGGGGTGTTTGGCCTATTTAGCCTATGTTCGTGATTCTAGTGCTGAGGTTCCCTCTATTGATTCTGTGCCCGTTGTTTGTGAGTTCTCTAATGTTTTCCCTTCAGACCTGTCGGGTATGCCACCCGATAGGGATATTGACTTCTGCATTGATCTGGCTCCGGGCACTCAGCCCATTTCTATTCCGCCGTATCGTATGGCCCCGCCTGAGTTGAAAGAGTTAAAGGAACAGTTGCAAGATTTTCTTGAGATGGGCTTCATTAGGCCCAGTGTTTCGCCTTGGGGTGTGCCGGTGTTGTTTGTTAAAAAGAAGGATGGGTCAATGAGAATGTGTATTGATTACCGGCAATTGAATAAGGTAACGATCAAGAATAAGTATCCACTACCGAGGATTGATGATTTGTTCGACCAGCTTCAGGGTGCCAGGGTATTTTCCAAGATTGACTTGCGATCTGGCTATCATCAGTTGAGGATTAGGGCATCCGATATCCCTAAGACAGCTTTCCGCACTCGGTATGGGCATTATGAGTTCTTGGTTATGTCATTCGGGTTGACAAATGCCCCAGCAGCTTTTATGGACTTGATGAACCAAGTGTCCAGGCCTTATTTGGACTCGTTCGTGATAGTCTTCATTGATGATATATTGATATATTCCGTAGCCAGGAGGAGCACGAGCAGCACCTTAGAGTGGTTCTTCAGACTCTGAGGGATAGTCGACTATATGCTAAGTTCTCGAAGTGTGAATTCTGGTTGAGTTCAGTTGCATTTCTGGGTCATGTTGTATTAGCAGAGGGTATTCAGGTGGACCCAAAGAAGATTGAGGCAGTCAAGAACTGGCCTAGACCAGCATCAGCTACAGAGATTCGGAGTTTCTTGGGATTGGTAGGCTACTAACGTCGGTTCGTGGAGGGGTTTCCATCTATTGCAGCCCCGATGACCAGATTGACCCAGAAGGGTGCCGAGTTCAGATGGTCAGACGAGTGTGAGGCGAGCTTTCAGAAGCTCAAGACGGCTCTGACTACGGCACCGGTGTTGGTTTTGCCCACTGGTTCAGGGCCTTATACAGTCTATTGTGATGCTTCCCGTGTTGGGCTTGGAGCAGTGTTGATGCAGGACGGCAAGTTCATTGCCTATGCTTCGAGGCAGTTGAAGATTCATGAGAAGAACTATCCGGTTCATGATTTGGAGTTGGCAGCCATAGTTCACGCATTGAAGATTTGGAGGCATTACCTGTATGGCGTGGCATGTGAGGTGTTCACGGATCACAAGAGTCTTCAGTACTTGTTCAAGCAAAAGGAGTTGAATTTGAGGCGAGAGTAGGTGGTTGGAGTTGTTG
>NW_017670403.1:0-5625 GCF_001879085.1 Nicotiana attenuata | reverse complement strand
ATTTGAGGTCCGATTTCAAAACAAATTATATATTTGAGTTCGTGGGGGAATGGGTAATCGGGTTTTGGTTCGAACCTCGGGTTTTGACCACGCGGGCTCGGGGGCAATTTTTGACTTTTTGGGTAAATCTTTGGAAAACTCATTTTCATGCATTGGGGTTGGTTCATTTAGCACTTATTGATATAATTAAGTAATTGTGATTCGATACGAGCGAATTGGCGGTGGAATCAAGGGGTAAAGCTAAAATTGAGACTTGAGTTGTGTTCAAGGCATCGAGGTAAGTGTTTGGTCTAACCTTAGCTTGAGGGATTAGGAGTTGAGTCCTATTTACTATGTGGTATTAGTCGTGTACGATGTATGGGCATGGTGACGAGTATCTATACGTTGGTGTCTATCATGACCGTGAGTCTTTACTTCGTGAATATTTGATTTCATTGTATCCTTCATGCTTTGGTGATGATTCTAGTTGTTGTGAAAAGTTTGTGGGAGGAATTGAGACCTTTGAACATCATGGAGCATTGGCTTGAGTTATATTACGAATTGTGAAAGTATATGAGATGATTGAACCCTTTGGAGCATTGGCTCAAGTGGTAAAGTGAGTTATGAAATAAAAGTGAAAGAAAGAGAAAGAGTTATTAAACTGTTCCCTTGCCGGGATATTGTTGCTTTGTGGATTATCTCCCTTGCCGGGATGTTGAGATTGTTAATGTTGTACCCTTGCCGGGGTTTAATTGGTTAATTGTGTTCCCTTGCCGAGATTTCTATTATTATTTTGTTTATTCCCTTGCCCTTGTTTGTGATTATTGTTTGGGTGAGGAAGAGTGTTAAAGAACGAAGGGTGATGTCGTGCATTGTTTGTTATTGTGAGGAAAGAGTGTAAAGCACGAAGGGTGATGTCGTACCGCACGATGTACCATTCCGTGCCAATTCTATTGATTATATGTGAGGAAAGAGAGTAAAAGCACGAAGGGTGATGCCGTGCACATTTTATTATTCTAATTGCTTTGGTGAGGAAAGAGAGTAAAAGCACGAAGGGTGATGCCGTGCACGTTTTCATTATGTCATTGCTTGGTGAGGACGAGAGTAATAGCACGAAGGGTTATGCCGTGCACTTATTTGATTTCTGCTTCTTGTTGACATTGTAGTATGTTGTTCCTTTCCTTACTTGATGCTTTATTCGAAACTGTTATCTCCCCGCAACATGTTTCCCCCTCCCATCCTTACTTGTTTATTCCTGCTTTACTTTCCGTTGTATATATATATAACTACACAAGTTTATGTGGTAGTCTGGTCTAGCCTCGTCACTACTTCGCCGAGGTTAGGCTAGGCACTTACCAGCACATGGGGTCGGTTGTGCTGATACTACACTCTATGCTTTTTTGCACAAATCTAGGTCCCGGACAGCAGCAGTAGCTCGGGAGCCAGCCTTCAGTCCACTGAGACACCGAGGTAGCCTTGCAGGCATCCGCAGGCCCGACGTCTCCTCTATCTTTTATTTCATTCTGTTATCTCATGTATTCGAGACAAACAATGGTATATTTCTTTCAAACAGTTGTATTTAGCACTCTTAGTAGTCCGCGGATGTTGTGACACCAGGTTCTGGTTAGAGGCATGTGTTGGCTCAGGATACTTTGGTTCATATTTACTTAAGACTTCCGCTAAATTTCGTATTCTGCTGTTATATAATTTTTTATTTCCCTGTTAATTTAATTGGTTAAAAAGGAATTAAAACCAAAAGAGTTAATAATTTCTAAGATCGTGGCTTGCCTAGCTTCTACGAGTAGGCACCATCACGCCTCCCGAGGGTGGAAAATCCGGGTCGTGACAAGTTGGTATCAGAGCTCTAGGTTACATAGGTCTCACAATTCACAGACAAGCTCGGTAGAGTCTGAGGGATCGGTACGGAGACGTCTGTATTTATCCCCCAAAGGCTACGAAGTTAGGAAAACTTCACACTTGTTCTTTCCTGTCGTGCGGTTTTGTTTCTCAAATGCTAATTGAATTCTTACTCTATTCTTTCACAGATGGCGAGAACACGCGCTTCCTCATCTACCGATCAGCAGCCCGAGCCCCCAGCAGCAGATCCCACGAGGGGCAGAGGGCGAGGCCGAGGCCGTGCTAGAGGCCGAGGTAGGGGCAGAGCTCAGCCCCGAGCGGCAGCACCAGCAGCGGAGCCTCAGGTCGACTTTGATGATGAGGTTCCGGCTCCAGCAGTTCCGGTGGGCCTAGCTCAGGTCCTAGAGGGGTTTATTGCCATCCCAGTTCTTCAAGATGCTCTGGTCCGTCTAGTGGGCCTCATGGAGAGTGTCACCAGGGCAGGGTTACTTCCTGTAGCACCGGCGGTCTCTCAGGCTGGAGGAGGAGCCCAGACTCCTGCTACTCGTACTCCAGAGCAGGTAGCTCCCCAGTTTTAGACTCCAGCAGCTCAGCCAGTTGGAGTGGTTCAGCCGGGTGTGGTAGCTCAGACCGACGATGGTGCAGCCATGTCTGCCGATGCTTTATGGAGACTGGACAGGTTTACCAAGCTCTTCACTACTACCTTCAGCGGTGCATCTACTGAGGATCCCTAGGATTATCTGGATAGTTGTCACGAGGTTCTTCGGAACATGGGGATTGTTGAGTCCAATGGGGTTGATTTTGCTACATTTCGCTCGTCTGGATCCGCCAAGACATGGTGGTGGGATTATTGCTTAGCTAGACCAGCAAGATCGCCAGCCTTGACCTGGGAGCAGTTCACACAGCTATTTCTGGAGAAGTTTCTCCCTATTACACAGCGAGAGGCCTATCGGAGGCAGTTCGAGTGCCTTCAGCAGGGATCCATGACTGTCACCCAGTACGAGACCAGATTCATAGATTTGGCTCGTCATGCTCTTATCATACTTCCCACTGAGAGGGAGAGAGTGAGATGGTTTATTGATGGTCTCATTCAGCCAATCGTCTCCAGATGGCTAGAGAGACTGGGAGTGAGATATCCTTCCAGGAGGTGGCCAATGTGGCCCAGAGAGTTGAGATGGTATTATCACAGGGGGGTGGTCACAGGGCAGACAAGAGACCCCGTCATTCAGGCAGATTCAGTGGTGCCTCGTCTGGAGGCAGAGATTCATATGGTAGAGGCCATCCTCCTAGGCCTTATCAGTCAGCACTTCAGGTTTCTCACGGAGCTTCAGGTGGCCGTGGTCCCCAGATGCAGTATTCCGATCAGCAGTCCTACAGTGCACCACCTGCTCCTATCAGTGCGCTGCCGCTTCAGAGTTTTCGGGGAGGTCATTCAGGTTGCCAGGGCCAGCAGTCTCTGCAGTCGAGGACTTGTTACACTTGTGATGACACGGGTAACATTGCTAGGTTTTGCCCTCGAGCACCGAGTAGCTCTCAGCATCAGGGTTCTCGTGCCATGGTACAGGCACCAGATGTTCCACAGCCTGCCCAGCCAGCTAGAGGTGGGGGTAGAGGTGCTAGAGGTGGAGGTAGAGGTACTAGAGGTAGAGCTTAGGCCGCTAGAGGTGGAGGCCAGCCAGCAGTAGGCCGTCCCAGAGAGGTAGATCAGAGTGGTGGGGCCCAGCCCCGACGATATGCTCTTCAGGCCAGGCCCGAGGCTGAGGCTTCAGATGCAGTTATTACAGGTACGTTTCTGGTTTGTGATAGAGATGCTTCAGTGTTATTTGATCCGGGGTCTATGTATTCGTATGTATCATCTTATTTTGCCCCGTACCTGGTCATGCCTAGTGATGTATTGAGTATTCCTGTTTATGTGTCTACACTAGTGGGTGATTCTATTGTGGTCGATCGAGTCCATCGTTCTTGTTTTATGGTGATTGGGGGTCTTGAGACTCGTGTAGATTTGTTGCTCTTAGACATGGTTGACTTCGATATTATATTGGGGATGGACTGGTTATCACCTTACCACGCTATCTTGGACTGTCATGCCAAGACTATGAACTTAGCTTTACCGGGTATGAAAATGAGAGAGTCTTATTGGTGAAAACCCTCACGGGCACCGTAAGGCGAAGTGAGTTTGAGAGATATTAAAATGAGAGAGTCTTATTGGTGAAAACCCTCACGGGCACTGTAAGGCGAAAGTGAGCTTTTCAGATGGGCAAATGAAAAATGTCTGTGGTTGAAAGGTACTCGAAACATGGCAAGTCAAGCAAGGTTTGGGGTTTGGGTGAAAGTCAGGTTTAGAAAGTATGGAACAACAAATGTAGCAATTGAAAGTTGATTGGTTGGACAGACTAGGCTGGTTAACCCAAAATGCATGGCACGATCAAAGGTACCAGCCGTTCCACTCAGATAAGTCCTATCCTTCTCTCTTCATCATAAATCATCCGTTTTCAGAGTCTTTCTATCCTTAACCTTCGAGGTTGTTGCATTTCATTCTCTTGAAGTCTATCTATAAGATGTTTCAGTGTCAGCTCTATTCGCAAACAAAAGAAGAACGTCAGAGCTAACTACCAGCTTCCTAGTTATATGAGGTTGGGACATATCAAAAGAAAGTAAAACATGAAGGACCAGTGGAAATCAGTGGAAAAATCAGATGGTTGTGAGGAAGAAGCAAAGTTCGCAAGAAAGGAACAGAAACACCAAACAGTAATACAAGGTAAAACATTTGGGTCATCAAGATCAGGGGGTGGAAAGTCAATCGGAAAGTCGTGGCAAGTCAAAACGAGTCCAAAGAAGCAAGTCAGAGCAAAGTCAGAAGCGGGAGCATGGCCAACAAGAATGCTAGCAGCTAACCACCATTCTACATTAACGAATTTTTCTTTGATTGGAACAGGGGCAGAAAATTTTCTTTGTTTTGTCTGTTTTGTTGGAATCAGGAGCCCACCTGGAGAACGAGGGAATACATTCAAGTTTTAGCAGTCAGGAGCCCGCCTGGAGAACAAGGGAGTATAGTTCGAGTTTTAGCTTTCAAATTCTTACCAATATTTGGTAACATGATATGGTTTACAATCACATATGTGCCCATCCACCAAACTGGGGCAAGAAATTTTCTTTTTTTCGTCTGTTTTGTTGAAATCAGGAGCCCACCTGGAGAACAGGGAATACATTGCAAGTCAGCAGTCAGGAGCCCGCCTGAAGAACAAGGGAATACCTTTCAGGTCAGCTGAAGTCAGAAGCCCACCTGGAGAGCAGAGAATACATTTCAAGTCAGCAGTCAGGAACCACCTGGAGAACAAGGGAGTACAATTCAAGTTTTAGCTTTTAAGTTCTTATTGATATTTGGTAATACGGTTCGGTTAACACTCATATACAAGCCCAGCTACCAAACCGGGGCAGAAATTTTCTTTGTTTTTGTCTAGTTTGTTGAGATCAGGAGCCCGCCTGGAGAACAAGGGAATACATTTCAAATTTTGCCGTCAGGAACCCACCTGGAGAACAAGCGAATACATTTCAAGTCAGCAGTCAGGAGCCCGCCTGGAGAATAGAGGCATATGTTTCAAGTTCCAGCAGTCAGGAGCCCACCTGGAGAACAAGGGAATATTTTCAAGTTCAGCGATCAGGCGCCCACCTGAAGAACAAGGGAAGTACAATTCGATTTTTAGATCTTAATATTTCATAACATGCTGTACCCCGTTATCAAACTGGGTAGAGAATTTCTAGTGTTATTTGTTGAAGTCAGGAGTCTCG
>NW_017670402.1:761923-793841 GCF_001879085.1 Nicotiana attenuata | reverse complement strand
GTCAGAGTTGTTTTTTGGTGAAGTTTCTCCCAGTTACTCTAGCGAGAGGCTCTTCGCAGGCAGTTCGAGCGTCTCCAGCAGGGCTCTATGACAGTCACTCAGTATGAGACTCGGTTCATTGATCTAGCACGCCATGCTATTGTTATACTCCCCACCGAGAGAGAGAGGGTGCGGAGGTTTATTCATGGATTGATTCAGCCGATCCGTCTCCAGATGGCTATGGGAACTGGTAGTGAGATTTCTTTTCAGGGGGCGGCCAATGCGGCCCGTAGAGTTGAGATGGCTCTTGCACGGGGAGGTGGTCATGGGTCAGACAAGAGACCCCGTCATGCAGGTAGATTCAGTGGTACCCGTTTGGAAGTGGGGATACTTATGGTAGAGGCCATCCTCCGAGGCCCTTTCAGTCAGCCCTACAGGTCTCACATAGTACTTCAGGTGGTCGTGGCTCTCAGCCGCAGTCTTCTGACCAGCAGCTTTTCAGTTCACCATCAGCACCTATCAGCGCACCACCACTCCATTATTCTCAGCAGTCGGGGGCTTGTTACACGTGTGGCGACACGAGACTTATTGCGAGGTATTGCCCTCGAGCTTCTAACAGCTCTCAGCAGCAGGGTCCTCATTCTATGATTCAGGCACAGGTGATCCACAGGCCGCCCAGCCAGCTAGAGGCGGGGGTAGAGGCCATAGAGGTGGAGGTAGGGACCATAGAGGTGGAGCTCGGACCGCCAGAGGTAGAGGCCAGCCAGCAGCCGATCGTCCTAGAGATATAGTTCAAGGAGGTGGGGCCCAGCCCCGGTGTTATGCTCTTCCAGCCAGGCCAGAGGCTGAGTCTTCAGATGCAGTTATTACAGGTACTATTCTGGTCTGTGATAGGGATGCTTCAGTGCTATTTGACCTTGGGTCTACGTATTCATATGTGTCGTCCGATTTTGCACCCTACTTGGTTATGCCTAGTGATGCCTTGGGTGTTCCTGTCTATGTATCTACACCAGTGGGTGATTCTATAGTGGTCGACCGAGTTCATCGTTCCTGTGTGGTAGTGTTTGAGGGTCTTGAGACCCGTGTTAATTTATAGCTCTTAGACATGGTGGATTTCGATGTTATATTAGGGATGGATTGGTTATCCCCGTATCATGCTATCTTGGATTGTCACGCCAAGACCGTGACCTTGGCTTTACCAGATTTGCCCCGTTTGGAGTGGCGAGGGACCCCAGGTCATGCCACTCGCAGTGTTATCTCATATGTGAAGGCTCGACGCATGGTCGAGAAGGGGTGTTTAGCTTATCTGGCGTATGTTCGCGATTCCAGCGCAGAGGTCCCTTCTATTGATTCTGTTCCTATTGTTCGGGAGTTCCCCGAGGTTTTCTCTTCAGACCTGCCGGGTATGCCGCCTGACAGGGATATTGATTTTTGTATTGACCTGGCTCCGGGCACTCAGCCCATTTCCATTCCGCAGTATCGCATGGCCCCGCCAGAGTTGAAAGAGTTAGAAGATCAGTTGCAGGATTTGCTGGAGAAGGGTTTCATTAGACCCAGCGTTTCTCCTTGGGGTGCGCCAGTGTTATTTGTGAAGAAAAAAGATGGTTCGATGAGGATGTGCATTGATTACCGGCAATTGAACAAAGTGACGATAAAGAACAAGTATCCACTGTCGAGGATTGACGATTTGTTCGACCAGCTTCAGGGTGCGAAGGTGTTTTCAAAGATAGACTTGAGATCTGGCTACCATCAGTTGAGGATTAGGGCATCCGATGTCCCTAAGACAGCATTCCGCACTCGGTACGGGCATTATGAGTTCCTGGTCATGTCGTTTGGGTTGACCAATGCCCCAGCAGCATTCATGGAGTTGATGAACCGAGTGTTCAGGCCATATTTGGACATGTTCGTGATAGTCTTTATTGATGATATTTTGGTGTACTCCCGCAGCCAGGAGGAGCACGAGCAACACCTCAGAGTGATTCTTCAGACTCTAAAGGATAGTCAGTTGTATGCTAAGTTCTCGAAGTGCGAGTTCTGGTTGAGTTCGGTTGCATTTCTGGGTCATGTTGTATCAGCAGAGGGTATTAAGGTGGACCTAAAGAAGATTGAGGCAGTCAAGAACTAGCCTCGACCAGCATCAACTACAGAGATTCAGAGATTCTTGGGGTTAGCAGGTTATTACCACCGGTTCGTGGAGGGATTTTTATCCATAGCAGCCCCGATGAACAGATTGACCCAGAAGGGTGCCCAGTTCAGATGGTCAGACGAGTGTGAGGCGAGCTTTCAGAAGCTCAAGACAGCTCTGACTACAGCACCGATATTGGTTTTGCCCACAGGCTCAGGGCCTTATACAGTTTATTGTGATGCTTCCCGTATTGGGCTTGGTGCGGTATTGATGCAAGATGGCAGAGTCATTGCTTATGCTTCGAGGCAGTTGAAGATCCACGAGAAGAATTATCCGGTTCATGATCTAGAGTTGGCAGCCATTGTTCATGCTTTGAAGATTTGGAGGCATTACCTATATGGTGTGACGTGTGAGGTGTACACTGATCACAAGAGTCTGCAGTACTTGTTCAAGCAGAAAGAGTTGAACTTGAGGCAGAGGAGGTGGTTGGAGCTATTGAAGGATTATGATGTTAACATTTTGTACCACCCGGGGAGGGCCAATGTGGTGGCCGATGCATTGAGTAGGAAGTCCGCCAGCATGGGTAGTCTTGCTTATATTCCGATCGGCCAGAGGCCGCTTGCTTTAGATGTTCAGGCCTTGGCCAATCGGTTTGTGAGGTTGGACATTTCTGAGCCTAGTAGAGTGTTAGCTTGCACAATCGCTCGTTCTTCATTATTGGAGCGTATCCGTGATCAGCAGTTTGATGATCCCCATTTGTGTGTCCTGAGAGACACGATGCAGCATGGAGGTGCCACGAAGGTGACCTTAGATGATTATGGTATTTTGAGATTGCAGGGGCGAGTTTGTGTGCCCAATGTCGATGGGATTCGAGAGTTGATCTTAGCGGAGGCCCATAGTTCTCGGTATTCTATTCACCCGGGCGCCACGAAGATGTACCAGGACTTGCGGCAGCATTATTGGTGGCGTAGGATGAAGAAAGATATCGTTGCATATGTGACTCGATGTTTGAACTGTCAGCAGGTCAAGTATGAGCATCAGAGGCCTGGTGGCTTGTTCCAGAGGATTGAGCTTCCCGAGTGGAAGTGGGAGAGGATTACCATGGATTTCGTTACTAGGCTTCCGATGACTCGGAAGAAGTTTGATGCTATTTGGGTCATTGTTGATAGGCTGACCAAGTCAGCGCATTTTATTCCTGTAGCCACTTATTCATCGGAGAGGTTAGCCGAGATCTACATCCGAGAGATTGTTCGCCTTCATGGGGTGCCGACATCTATCATTTCGGACCGGGGTACGCAGTTTACCTCGCGCTTCTGGAGAGCAGTTCAGTAGGAGTTGGGCACCCAGGTTCAGTTGAGCACAGCGTTCCACCCTCAGACGGACGGCCAGTCCGAGAGGACTATTCAGATATTGGAGGATATGCTCCAAGCCTGTGTCATTGATTTTGGAGGCTCGTGGGACCAGTTTTTGCCTTTAGCAGAGTTCGCCTACAACAACAGCTACCAGTCCAGCATTCAGATGGCTCTATATGAGGCGTTGTATGGTAGGCGATGTCGGTCTCCAGTCGGATGGTTTGAGCCGGGAGATGCTCGGTTAGTGGGTACAGATTTAGTTCAGGAGGCCTTAGATAAGGTCAAGATCATTCAGGACAGGCTTCTTTCGGCTCAGTCGCGGCAAAAGAGTTTACGAATCATAAGGTTCAAGATGTAGCTTTCATGGTTGGTGAGCGGGTCTTGCTCCGAGTGTTGCCTATGAAGGGCGTGATGAGATTTGGGAAGAAGGGCAAGCTTAGCCCTAGGTTCATTGGCCCATTTGAGATTCACGATCGTGTGGGAGAGGTGACTTACAGACTTGCCTTGTCGCCCAGCTTGTTAGCCGTGCATCCAGTGTTTCATGTGTCCATGCTTCGGAGGTATCACGGTGATCCAGCCAACGTATTAGATTTCAACATTGTCCAGTAGGACAAGGATCTGTCTTATGAGGAAGAGCCGGTAGCTATTCTAGACCGACGGGTTCGACAGTTGAGGTCGAAGAGTTTTCCTTCAGTGCGTGTCCAGTGGAGAGGTCAGCCTCCTGAGGCATCGACCTGGGAGTCCAAGTCTGATATGCGGAGCCGTTATCCTCATCTATTTCCCGACTCAGGTACTTCTTTCTTTTGTCGGTTCGAGGATGAACGGTTGTTTTAGAGGTGGAGAATGTGACGACCCAAAGGGTCATCACCTGTTTTCTCATTCATTCCGTGCTTCCGAGGCCTTGAAAACCTCATTTTTAATTGCCTCAATTTGCGTGCGTAGTCCGGGCGCGTAGCCGGAAAGCTTAAATATGAATTCTGTGTAAAAATTTATGAATTTTTATATTATTATGATTAAAGTTGACTTTGGTCAACATTTTAGGTAAACGGACCCGGACCCGTGATTTACGGCCCCGGAGGGTCCGTAGAAAAATATGAGACTCGGGCATATGCCCGGAGTCGAATTTCGAGGTCGAGAGCCCGAGAAATAAATTTTTCTGTGAAATTGTTTTTCTAAAATTTATATGGAAATGGATTAGAAAGCGTTGGTATCGGGCCCGTATTTTGGTTCCGGCGCCCGCCGTATTTTGGTTCCGGCGCCCGGTACAGATCTTATATGTGGTTTAAGCGCTTCCTGTGAAATTTTGTTGAAATCGGACGTCATTTGACGTATTTCGGACCTAAATATCAAAATAATGAAAGTTTATGAAGTTTGAAGAAAAAGTGATGATTTTTGAGGTTTGATTCCTTGTTTATGATGTTATTTTGGCGATTTGATCGCACGGTTAAGTTCGTAGGATGTTGTTGAGTTAGTGTGTGTGATTGGTTAGGAGCCCCGAGGGCTGGGAAGTGTTTTCGGAGGTGTTCGGGGTGGTTTTGAACTTAGTGAAATTGCAGAAAAAATCTGCACAGGTGCTCAGTAAACTCCTTCACCGCGTTTGCGATATCTCCTTCGCGTTCGCGAAGCTTCAGGTCCCTCTCTCCTTCGCGTTCGCATCCCTTCACCGCGATCGCGTAGAGTTATTGAGTTCTGAGGGCCCAGCCCTCCTTCCTTCTTCGCGTTCGCGATGGCTGAACCGCGTTCGCGATGGCTGGACCGCGTTCGCGTAGGTCTCCAGCCCCTTCCCATCGCGTTCGCATACAGGCCAACGCGTTCGCGTAGGCCAAACCCCTTGGACCCTTGTTTTCCTTCTTCGCGTTCGCATACTACCCTTCGCGAACGCATAGAGTAACAGCCAGCCTTCTCCGCAAACGCGACCCCTGGGTCGCGAACGCGTAGATTAAAACCCTTCAGTGAATTTTTCTTAAAAACAGAACACTTAACACGGGATTTCTTCATTATTTTCACACGAGCTCTTCTCCTTCACCCTCCATAGACAAGTTTGAAGAACCTCTTCCTCCATAACTTCATAGGTAAGTGTTCCTAACTTCATTCCCTCTTAATTTCTTCAACTAATCACTAATTTCCTAGCCCTAAATCATGAAATCAAAGTAGAAATTAGGGGTTTTGGGTAGAGTTAGGGTTTTATGAATTTTGGGTGATCCAACCTCAATTTGGGTCGAATCTTAGAACAAATTGCATATTTGAACTCGTAGGGTTATGGGTGATTAGGTTTTGGTCCGAGCCTAGTGTTTGGACCATGTGGGCCTGGTGTCGAATTTTGGTATTTTTGGAAGAATGCTAGGAAATTTATTTCTAGGCTATGGGATTATGTTTTTGAGCCTTTATTGATATTATTGAATTAGTTATGCCTAGATACCATTGTTTCGGCGTCGGATTGTAGAGGAAAGGCGGTATTTGAGAGTTGATTGCTATTCTCGGACCGAGGTAAGTGTTTGTTCTAACTTTGGCTTGAGAGAATAGGACTAGGATGTTATTTGCTAACTGCTAAATGTGGAGTACGGTGTATAGGCATGGTGACGGTTATCTATGCACCGGAGTCTAGCATGACCGTGAGTCTTAATTGTGTTTGACTCGGATTTTTGTGATACATCTTCCTTGTTTAATTGATAAGTTTCATATAATGTGAATGGTTGAGGAAGAATTGTGATTGATATATTATTGGAGCGTTGGCTCGAACTGAAAATTGATAATTGAGAAAGAAGTGATTAAAAGAGGAAGTGTTGTGATTATTCCCTTGCCGGGACGCGTAGTCTATTATTGTTGTTGCTCCCTTGCCGGGATTTAAGCATTATATGTATTTTCCCTTGCCGGGATATTTGGGCCGTTAGTTGTACCCTTGCCGGGTTAAATCGTTATGTTGTTGAATTCCTCTAATGGGGCCTCCTCTAGAAAGATTATATGTATTATTCATTATGAAATGGGATCGTGTGGCATGCTGTCCACTTATGAATTATGAAATGGGATCGTGTGGCACGCCGTCCACTTATGAATTATGAAATGGGATCGTGTGACACGCCGTCCACTTATGAATTATGAAATGGGATCGTGTGGCGCGCCGACCACTTATAAATATATACTATGGGATCGTGTGGCACGCCGACCACTTATATGAGTCACATTATTGATGTAGTTTCGTTGCTATATCCGTTGATCTGTTTTCACTGTATTCCCCCGAGCATGCCCCTCCCCAGTTTTATTTGATGTTTTCTGTTGTTATTTCCGTTGCCTTTGTATATATATATATATATATATCTGCATAGGTTGTTTTTGGTAGGTCTTGTCTAGCCTCGTCACTACTTCGCCGGGGTTAGGCCAGGCACTTGCCAGCACATGGGGTCGGTTGTGCTGATGCTACACTCTGTGCATCTTTTGCACAGATCCAGGAGCAGCTTTTGTACAGCAACAGTAGGATTGCCTGGGAGCTGTCTTCAGTCCAGGGACACACGAGATAGCCTAGCTGGCGTTCGCAGGCCGAAGTCCCTTCTATGTTTTAGTTTGTTTTATTTATTTCGAGACAAACAGTTTGTAATATCATTTCTGACTTGTTTTTAGTACCCTATAGCAGTCCGTGAGCTAGTGACACCAAACTCTGGGTAGAAATGTGTTTCAACTTCCGCAAATTTTATTTCAGTTATATAGGTTTAAAGTCTTCAGTTTTAATTAAAATGCCTCCGTTTATTTATATTGTTAAAATGTCATCAGTGAAAAGTTTTGAATATTTGGCTTGCTTAGCTCCGACAGTAGGCGCCATCACGACTCCCAATGGTGGGAAATCCGGGTTGTGACTTTTGCATCAATCATTGTTTATTCATAGATAATTGATTGAAGATATATGTGCAAAGCACGTACATAAAAACTGGTATTAATATAAAAGCATGAATACAATGTTGATGGACGAAAATATCTTCAAAATAAGAAACGTAAACTCAATAGATCGTATTAGAGGTAAGGTAACTCTACGAGTCTTCTGCATCAAAAGGAGTTGAAATTGGACTCACTATATGCTTAACTTTGTGCGGCAATTCCGAACGTGGGAATGTTGAGTTATATTTGGAGAAGGATAATTCTTTTTAATCGATTAGGAAGCTCAAATCTTTACAAAACTAATATAAAAGAAAATTTTAGTACTAAATGCTAGCGCTACAAACATTATAATATTTTCAATGAAGTAAAAAATTCTTACTACCCTTTAAAGTCTTAATTGATATTAGTTCATATAAAGTTAAAACTAAATTTGGTTAAATATCTTTTGTGATATACTTTACGTTCCTAAAAATTAAGAGTTACTACAAAGTTCAAATAAGAAAGATTTAATTTTCATAATTTTAAAGTCTAAAATAAGAGAAAAATAATAATTTTTTTTTTTTGATATATGAAATCTTATTTAAAGGATAAAAAAATTATGGGCAAGTTTATATGAATAGTTTTCTTTTTTTACATGACAAAGATTTACAAAATAATTCGAATACTAATACAGATGGGATTGTATTCTTTAATTTATTTATCTTTACTTGAGTATAAGTAATTGATTACTTTTTCAAAATTCTCAAAGTAGACTAATGCATGTTAGATTAGGTATGTATATCGAAGTTTAACAACTTTTTTTTCGAGTTGTTTATTTTTACAATTAGATGCTCTTGTGCCATGATTTATGGGGAATCTACACAAAATATTCATAAAACCTAAACTAATTATCTACTCTCAAACTAATTACAAAGACTACCCATATGATTAAAAATAATTACCCGTCCCTTCACTTTTCTTCTGCCAAAGTGTTGCATTCACAAATCAAGATGTCATTGTTGCTATGACCATCGTCCCCATTTCTTACTTATGTGCTTAACTCATTGTTTAGTACAATATTTATAGAGAATATGGAGAAATCACTACTTTCCTAACATATATGATGAAAATATTTTCTTTTTTTTTGGATTCTCAGAAGGAATGGTCTGAGCTTAAGCATTTATACTTGTAAACCGCCATTGTTGAGCTTGAAGCTTTAAAATTGAAATTTCAACATTAAGATTTGTTATTTGATTCAAAGTAGATATTTTAAAAAGTTGTTTATAGTATCTTTAAAATGTTCATACTGGAGATTTTTGGAGATTTATTATTAGAAAAAATCAAATGCACAATTAAAGGACCTTGGTCACGGCCCAAAATCCACTAAGGATCGTGATGGCGTCGGACACCGCTGTCAGGCAAGCCAACCAAAATACTTAATTAAATTCTTGTTTGAAATATTTCCGAAACCACTTTTTTTATACGTTTAAACAATATATGATAAATTCCACTGAATAAATAATGAAACATTTAACAATTTTTTTTTTAAAGTTTCTGAATAAACCCATAGACATCCCCAGAACCCGGTGTCACAAGTGCATGAGCTATTTCTAAGAACAATATGATACAACATCCGCCCGGAATACAAATGGACAGAAAGTAAATACAATATACTGAAAGGGACTATACTAGCTGCGGGTCGCCTCGAGTATTGCAGCTCACCTAGTCCCAGTATCATCCATGCTGCTACGCCCAGTAGACCGCTAGAAGTACATGTGCCTGTGCAACAAATAGAGACGAGATGGCAACTCCGACACTTACTAAAGGTCCAGTAATAATATTATTAATGCGATAACTCACGGATTTATTAAGAACAACAATAGGTTTAAATGAGTCCCTAAACAGGTGAAAGTTCCTTTTTATTTTAAGTTTCCGGATTCATAATCCATTAATTAACAACTATCTCAAGTCGGGAGAGCAGATAGCAATATCAATAAATCTCAAGGCAAGCAATACAAGCATACGCAACTCATGCCGAGGTCGTGCAGCCAGATCCAACATAAATGTAAAATGTGCACTGCCGAGGGTTGAGCGGCACGAACCATAGATGCATCTATTACCCCGCTCGCGAATCACCCATGCGACGCGGTCAAATTTAAATAACCAATCACCCTGCTCGCGTATCATACATGCGACGCAAGAAAACACAGAAATACATGCTCAACAGCAAATTAAGAGTTTATCGGGGAACAATTATCCATATAAAAGCCAAATTCTCTTTTAACGATTTGAGAAAATGAGGTTTAATCCTTTTTAGAAATTCATTTACCAATTCGATAGGATTTCAACAATTCATACTGTCAATAACATTACAAGTATTCCAAGTACAGCATGCTTTTGGGTCCTAGACTACCCGGACAATAACATAATAGTAGCTACGCATGGACTCTCGTCACCTCGTGCATACGTATCCCCCTCAAATAGGAGCACATAATCAATTAATCACCTATGGGGACAATTTCCTCTTACAAAGTTAAAAAGGAGACTCACCTCGCTCTGAAGATCCATAACCGACATTCCACACCCTTCCGAAGACTTGAATCGATGCTAAATACTCTCAAAACTAGCCAATGGTTATGCAAATTCATTAATATACGATAAACTACTCATATTAATCCAATTTATAACAATTCCTAACCCCGATCGAAAGGTTGACAAAAACGCTCTCGGGCCTACGTGCCCGGATTCCGAATTTTTTTGAAGATTAAGCTTACCCATGACTCCATGAACTCAAATATATGATTTCCTCTTAATTCCATACCCAAAATTGTGGTGAAATTCCAAGAATATCAATTTTCTAGGTTTTCCCTCAAACCCCAAGTTTTCTACAATTTTCCATGTCCAAATCCGTATATAATCATGTATTTAACTCAAAACTAACATAAATTACTTACCTCATGCTTGGTGGTGAAAATGGCACCTCAAAGTTGCTCCAAAATCGGCTCCAATGGAAGAAAATGGGGTTGAAATGAACCCAACCCCCGATTTAAAAGAACCTCACTGCCTCTAGCATTTCTGCTTCTGCGGTTCGTGGTCTGGCCTGCCCTGGTCCGCTTCTGCGATGGAAAGACCGCATCTGCGGTCCACCAACCGCAGGTGCGGTTATGATAGAAGCAGCAGCTTCAACACTTCTCAAAATTTTATTTTCGATCCGTTAACCATCCGGAATCCACTCGAGGCCCCCGGGACCCCATCCAATCATACCAACCAGTCCCAAAACACATTACGGACTTGCTCGAGGCCTCAAATCATATCAAACAATGCTAAAACCATGAATCGACCTCATATCCAATCTTTATGAACTTTAGAATCTCAAACTTCTACTTTCGATGTTTAAACCTATCAAATCACGTCCGATTGACTTCAAATTATGCGCACAAGTCATATTCGACATTACGGACCTACTCCAACTTTCAGAATCAGATTCCGACCCCGATATCAGAAAGTCCACTTCCGGTCAAACTTCTCAAAACCTTCAAATTCCTATCTTTAGCCAAATGGCTCCAAAATGCTCAACGGACATCCGAATTCACTTCCGATCGCGCTCCCAACTCCAGAATCACCATACAGAGCTAATCCCAGAGTCGGAATCCCAAACGGATATTGATAACGCTGAAATGCACATCAATGCAAACTTATGAAATTTCTTCCGAAATGTTAACTTCTACAATAGGCACCAAAACATTCTCGGGTCGTCCAAAATCCGATCCGGGCATACGCCCAAGTCCTAAATCATCATACGGATCTGCTGGAACCTTCGAATCCCGATTCTGATGTCGTTTACTCAAAAATTCAATCCTAGTCAATTCTCTCAACTTAAAGCTTCCGAAATGAGAATTTCCTCTCCAAGTCAACTCCGAACTTCCCGAAATTTAATTCTGACCACGCGTACAAGTCATAATACCTGAGTTGAAGCTGCTTATGGCCTCGAACTGCAGAACGGCGCGCTAGGGCTCAAAACGACCGGTCGGGTCGCTACATCCTCTCCCACTTAAACATACGTTAGTCCTCGAACGTGCTAGGAACTGTGCTGGGGTTGTCAGGAATCACTGCTTAATACCTCGTGCACCTACCCGTGCTACCACAACTCAATTGGGCACATCAGCTCGATCAAATCTAAAGATAACCTGTTTCATTTAGGCAAATAAGCCTTGGAGCCCATTTTCAACATCCGAAATTCTTTGCCAGGCCTGCCTTCGACATATGAACACTGTATCAATCACCACACGCTGCACCTGAACATGACTGCACATCCTTGCTGAATTCACACCATGCACCCCATCATTCACAAGACCATAATAACACTCTCTGATCATAATAGCCGATATTTCCTGAATTTGATGCTCACAATGCACCCCATGACATATATAAGTCTTGTTCCAACTCCCGCAATGCCGCCACGATGGAAGGGATGTGTACGAATTTATAACCAACTGCCGAATCAACGATTCATAGGGTCTATACCCTGCCAAGAACCATCACCTCTTTCTGAACCAAATAATGGCCTTTACTCTTTAATATACTTTACATATTCAGATTGCATTGATCCTAAGTCCAATGACCTCGTCTCACCTAGTACGAACTGCTCAGACTATAGCCACCCCCGGACATGGTCAAAAGTCTCATATGATACCACAATGTGCCAATAGGCTACCAATTCGAATGCGATACAATAGGAAAACGAACTCTGAAAAGGAGATCCAATTACCCCGCTCGCGAATCATACATGCCACGCGGTCAACATAATTAAACAGACACCCCACTCGCGAATCATGCATGCGACACGGGCACACAGCTAATATAAGTTTCTCCCAGGAAAGGAGGAAACAAAGCACATAAAACAGACACGGGGGAACTGTACTCAATGTCTCGCTGTTGTGACGTGCAACCCGATCCAAATAACATACCCATGGCGGCGTGCCACCCGATCCACACATAGATTTCACATAAGGAAATATACATCGAGCTAAATTGCTCATTACAACAAAATGCCGAATATCGGCCACCAGCACGCTAAGTGCATAATACCATCCCTGGAGAGACATATAGTGCCCTAGGCTACAAAACTCAAGTACAACTGGGGTGCGATATAGGATCCGAACCTCAAGAGCCATTCTGCTCACATAACATCATCTCTACGCGGAAATCTCAACACATAAGCCATTTCCCAAGCCGTCTCATAACTCACACGGTGCAATGTATCATTACATGAAATAACTGACGACGGAATAACACCCTGACTACTCCTCCATAAGGAGCGCATTACTGAAATGAACACGCCTGGCCTGATATAAAACCCATATTCACATTTAAATCCATCCATAGGCCTCAAGCTGATTCTAATCGCACCGAACTAGGCTAATAACCTTTCAAAGGTCCATAAATACTTCCCTTTCCCTCACAACACATAAGAACAACCATCATAACCGGAGTAATCCTCCACAGTCCACAACCCAAATAATCGTGTGCCCTCCAGGCATAAACCCTTAATTCAATGACATCACTACAATTTCATACTTGATTTAACTCTTCAATCAATCAAGTGGCTACATGCCACACTAATGCCACCTTTCCGTGGGCACGCTCCCAAAACCTTCCGTAGCAGATAACAGATCTGTACATCCAACTCACCGGCCACGCCAACGCTAAAAAGCGATCAAGAATCCTTAACTAGGATGCAAAGCCTTTTTCCACAACACCGATCTCAGGTGACGCTGAGGACAATACCAACTTACTTTAAACATCGAAACTTCTTTCCTGCTTATCCGAGCTCGTGACATCCTTGGCAATACCGAACTGCAACCTTGATCCCCTCTTCGAACTCCATACCACTCACTGCACCCAACATGCCCACATACGATAGAACATGATATTTCATCATAGATCCGTAACTACAAATGAATTAACACTTCATCATATATAAAACTCTTCGCTCATCTCACTTCAGGAGAACCATAGCAACACACAGGTGAATTCTCATAACCGTAGAACAAGCAAATCTCTAAGTAGTGGTCTAAGCTACTACAACCCTTCTGGAGTCCGCCTATGCGTAACAGGCTATAGCAGTAGGATACCTCTGAATAACATGAATTACGGCGGCCGACAAGCCTCACACGTACCGCCACAAATCACTTGCATTACTTGATCGCGCTGAAGGAACTGACCACTACCATCAATATGCCAATTCAACTATGGCTAATCAATCTATCTTCTTCCCATTTACCCTCGATTACCTTAGAAATAAAAATAACTCCATCCAACACATAGCATACTCTACCGCACTCATCCCGAGTGATCTTGAATCACGAGACCATGTTGTCCCATATCCCACAAACCATTTCATACCTTTCTTGTGTGCATATTCGCATCTCGATTTGTACATCCATTCTGATAATTCCTCTACGACTCCGAAGTCCTTTTTTTGTCCTTTTCTTCTCAATGCTACACTACAAGTCAAAACATCATAGAACATCCTGACCCTCTTGTCATAAGCTGCTTCACAAGCCCGATTCTTAAACACATTGCGGGCTTGAATCCTTAGGCTACACATTTTTAACCTTTGAATTTTACTAGGACTGTTGTTGAGAGCCAACCCCCTCTGACTTGGCCCCGAACATAATCAACTCCATAAATCTTCCAGCACATGAATACCCTCTCGGCGAAGCACCCGACAGAATCACTTCCCTTGGAACCCACATCTATACAAGGCATAAATCCTGAATCCTTCCCCAAGTCTGAACATGGGCCAATAAGGCCAACCATAGCACACCTTTAACAATTCCCTTGCTCGAATTACCACTTATGTTCTTTTCCTGTAGTTGAAATAACCCACCAATATGCTAATAATCGGAAACCTCGCAAGTAGTTAACCAGGCAATCCTTAATCATAGGCGGTGGGATTCTTTCACTTAGCCTGAAGCCATTATTACTCAAATTTTGGAATTCACCAAGATCCTTTATCTCTTGTTGACATAACCTCGCGAAATCAACCGCCAAAATTCTTGGTATCTTTCTGTAAAACCCTCTTGTTATACTATGAATCATCAACCACGTTCACACGTCCAATCTCTTTGCTGTATAGCCAATAGAACCCTTTGCAGAAGCTTCGCCAACCATGCGACCG
The DNA here is from genome assembly GCF_001879085.1 of Nicotiana attenuata. Taxonomy (NCBI): domain Eukaryota; kingdom Viridiplantae; phylum Streptophyta; class Magnoliopsida; order Solanales; family Solanaceae; genus Nicotiana; species Nicotiana attenuata. The sequence goes on along the minus strand of NW_017670402.1, from coordinate 779,356 downwards.
CCGTCCTGCTCGCTGGAGATATCCCGCCTGTGGAATCTACGTACCGACATTTTCCAACACTGCTACACGGGGTGCAATCACCATGACATTAATGGCCCCTCTTGAGTCCAAGCTCACTCTCTAGCTGTACAAGTCCATTCACCCTTCGTAGACATCAGTTAGGTTGTATCCCCCTTCATGTCAAGCAGCTCCTTTCCGTTATATAAAATCTCCTGCCGCGTAATAGCCCATACATCAAATTAATTCGTAGGCCAAATCACCAATCACTAAACTTTCCCAAATCACTCCAAACTCTCCCACTTTGGCGAAACTCACCCCTTTAGTCGACTACTCGACCTTGCTTCTTATACCTGGCCTTCTAGAAATTTAACCACCGCCGGACACTCCCCATATGTCCTTCCTTATCCCTTGCTGCTCAGTTGCTGCCTTAGTTAGAATCTATCTTCGTGGCACTTGAACCCACAATTGCTGCTAACTTTAAACCTTTCCGAAGGTCATCTTCCTTGAACCGTCAACATTAGAAATACTGATTCAATCCTAAACCACCGCACCCTGCAATATCTGATAGCCGCATCTCCAATACTATTTCACGATATCTTGCCTCAAAGGCGAATTGTAGGAGATCATAACACCGACGAACTTAGTATGTTCAATTAGGACAATGACACCTCATCATAGACGAAAACTCCACCACGCTCGCAAATACCAAGTCTCATTACTCCACCAGTCCACCTCTGACCATTCTTTGTCCGATTGCCTTTCCCTCGCGGGGGATAAAATACTGAATCTCTAGATTATGCACTGAGTAAACCTCCCTTCAAGTCACTCACTGGCCCGACGCATAGGCAAACGTCCTACCATCGTATCAATATTGCGGAACAATCGTTTATGGCATCGTGGCATCTTGTGCCTAGCCTCAGAGCTCTTTGAAGTACCGCTACTGAGCTGATACGACAGAATACCCTTCCACAAGGCGACAATAAAAGCTCAGACAACTATGCAGGGAGAAATACCTTGCACTGCATCAGTAGTACCATAACGATCCTGCCATACTCGACTCATAACCAGCGGTTCGCGTCGCATAAGATTGAATAGGAAGGAATCAAAGGCATAAGCCTCCAGAGATCAAACCGCACGATAAAGAATCAAGAAGGGAAGTACTCCTAACAGTCCTGCAGCCTCCCGAGGATAAGTACAGACGTCTCCATACCGATCCGCAAGACTCTACTAGACTTGCTCATGACCCGTGAGACCCCAGGAACCTAATGCTCTGATACCATGTTGTCATGACCCAAAATCCACTAAGGATCGTGATGGCGCCGAACACCGCTGTCAGGCAAGCCAACCAAAATAATTAATTAAATTCTTGTTTTAAATAGTTCCGAAACCACTTCTTTTATACGTTTAAACAATATATGATAAATTACACTGAATAAATAATGAAACATTTAACAATTATTTTTTTAAAGTTTCTGAATAAACCCATAGACATTCTCAGAACTCCGTGTCACAAGTGCATGAGCTATCTCTAAGAAACAATACGATACAACATTCGTCCGGGATATAAATGGACAGAAAGTAAATACAATATACTGAAAGGGACTATACTAGCTGTGGGTAGCCTCGAGTACTGCAGCTCACCTAGTCCCAGTATCATCCATGCTGCTACGCCCAGTAGGCCGCTAGAAGTACATGTGCCTGTGCAACAAAAATGCACAGCAAGTGTAGTATGAGTACGAAAACAACGTGTACTCAGTAAGTATCCCGCCTAATCTCGAAGAAGTAGAGACGAGATGGCAACTCCGACACTTACTAAAGGTCCAGTAATAGTATTATTAATGCGATAACCCACGGATTTATTAAGAACAACAGTAGGTTCAAATGAGTCCCTAAACAGGTGAAAGTTCCTTTTTATTTTAAGTCTCCGGATTCATAGTCCATTAATTAACAACTATCTCAAGTCGGGAGACCAGATAGCAATATCAATAAATCTCAAGGCAAGCAATACAAGCATGCGCAACTCATGCCGAGGTCATACGGCCCGATCCAACATAAATGTAAAATGTGCACTGCCGAGGGTCGAGTGGCACGAACCATAGATGTATCTATTACCCCGCTCGCGAATCACCCATGCGACGCAGTCAAATTTAAATAAACAATCACCCTGCTCGTGTATCATACATGCAACGCAGGAAAATACAGAAATACATGCTCAACAGCAAATTAAGAGTTTATCGGGGAACATTTATCCATATAAAAGCCAAATTCTCTTTTAATGATTTGAGAAAATGAGCTTTAATCCTTTTTAGAAATTCATTTACCAATTCGATAGGATTTCAACAATTCTTACTGTCAATAACATTATAAGTATTCCAAGTACATCATGCTTTTGGGTCCTAGACTACCCGGACAATAACAAAATAGTAGCTACACACGGAATCTCGTCACCTGTGCGTACGTAGCCCCCACAAATAGGAGCACATAATCAATTAATCACCTATGGGGACAATTCCCTCTTAGAAGGTTAGAAAGGAGACTCACCTCGCTCCGAAGATCCATAAACAGCATTCCACGCCCTCCCAAAGACTTGAATCGATGCTAAATACTCCCAAAACAAGCCAATGATTATGCAAATTTATTAATATACGATAAACTACTCATATTAATCCAATTTATAACAATTCCTAACCCCGATCGAAAGGTTGACAGAAACGCCCTCGGGCCCACGTGCCCGTATTCTGAATTTTTTTGAAGATTAAGCTTATCCATGACTCCATGAACTCAAATATATGATTTTCTCTTAATTCCATACCCAAAATCGTGGTCAAATTCCAAGAATATCAATTTTCTAGGTTTTCCCTCAAACCCCATGTTTTCTACAATTTTCCATGTCCAAATCCATATATAATCATGTATTTAACTCAAAAATAACATAAATTACTTACCTCATGCTTGGTGGTGAAAATGTCACCTCAAGGTTGCTCCAAATCGGCTCCAATGGAAGAAAATGGGGTTGAAATGAACCCAACCCCCGATTTAAAAGAACCTCACTGCCTCCAGCATTTCCGCATCTGCGGAGCCGCTTTGCGGCTTGGGAGCCGCTTCTGCGGTTCCTGGCCTGGCCTGCCCAGGACCACTTCTGCGATGGAAGGACCGTATCTGCGGTCTCGCACCTGCGGTCCACCAACCGCAGGTGCGGTTATGACAGAAGCAGCAGCTTCAGCACTACTCAAAATTTCATTTTCGATCCGTTAACCATCCGAAATCCACTCGAGGCCCCCGGGACCCCATCCAATCATACCAACCAGTCCCAAAATATATTACGGACTTTCTCGAGGCCTCAAATCATATCAAACAATGCTAAAACCACGAATCGACCTCCAATCCAAACTTTATGAACTTTAGAATCTCAAACTTCTACTTTTGATGTTTAAACCTATCGAATCACGTCCGATTGACTTCAAATTTTTCGCACAAGTCATATTCGATATTACGGACCTACTCCAACTTGGATTCCGACCCTGATATCAAAAAGTCCACCTCTAGTCAAACTTTTCAAAACCTTCAAATTCCTATCTTTAGCCAAATGGCTCCAAAATGCTCCACGGACATCCGAATTCACTTCAGAGTGCGCTCCCAACTCCAGAATCACCATACGGAGCTACTCCTAGAGTCAGAATCCCAAACGGATATCGATAACGCTGAAATGCACTTCAACCCAAACTGATGAAATTTCTCCCGAAATGTTAACTTCCACAATAGGCACCAAAACGCTCCCGGATCGCCCAAAATCCGATCCGGGTATACGCTCAAGTCCGAAATTATCACACGGACCTGCTGGAACCTTCAAATCCCGATTCCGGTATCTTTTACTCAAAAATCCAATCCTAGTCAATTCTCTCAACTTAAAGCTTCCAAAATGAGAATTTCCTCTCCAAGTCAACTCCGAACTTTCCGAAATTTTATTCCGACCATGCGTACAAGTCATAATACCTGAATTGAAGCTGCTCATGGCCTCGAACTGCTGAACAGCACGCTAGGGCTCAAAACGACCGATCGGGTTGTTACAACCTTGAAGCTGAAAACTCATGTAGTGGGCTTGTTGAGTTTGTAGTTGTTTGATCTAATTCTGCTTGGGTTTTGTTTGAAATGTTAATTAGAAGTTATAGCAAAAGCTTGAGCAAATTTGGTGAAGATTTTGCAGTAGAGTTATGAAATTTGTGTTGAAATTAAGTTGAACTAGCGAAGAAGATGGATTTGTACTGTATAACAAAATGATGTACATGTATACCACTTTAGTATATCATTTTAATTTATACAATTTATTCTAACAGTATACTCTTATAATATATAGTATAGTATAATAGTATACCTTTATAATTTGGTCCTTTTTAAATTTATTGAATTTTTTTATTTGAATCTTTTTAAATGTTTAATGGAGTTTTCACGCCTTTTTCAAATTTTTATTAAAAAAAAATATTTACTTTTAATTGTTGAATGGAGGTTGCGGCTAAAGTTGAGCCAATTCGGTGGAGCTTTTACTCTAAAGTTGTGAAATTTGGATTGAAAGATGAATTTATACTATATACCAAAATAGTGTACATGTAAACCGGTTTGGTATCATAGAGGACTGAGCTCTTTTTTGAAGGAATGAATCATACCTATATCATGTCAGTAATGATATATACCATATGGGTATATCATAGAGGACTGTCGAGTATTTTTTGTTGTTAAAAGGAGTGATACCCTGTTAGTATATGATATATACTAGGTTGGTATCTTTTTTATTGGAACCTTTTTCAATGTTTCAATAGAGTTTTCACGTCTTTTTTTTCTTTTTCTTAAACAAAAATACTCAATTTGAAATGTTGAATGGAGGCCGTGGCGAGCTAATTTGGTGGAGATTTTGCACTAGAGTTATGAAGTTTGGGTTAAAATGATGTTGAGTTAGCGAAGTAGATGAATTTTGTATTATATACCAAAATGCTATACTTGTATATCACTTTGGTACTTTGGTATCATAAAGGACCGACTCTTTTTTGAAGGAATTGACCATACCTCTATCTTGTCTATATATAATATATATCATGTGGGTATCATATTAAAAAAATAGTGAATGAATATTTACTATATTAGATATATATTATTACTGTATAAAATAAAGATGAATAAAAAAAGGGAGCAAACAAAAGTGAATATGATTAGATTATGTAGAAAAGGAAAAAGAAAAAAAAGAAGAGTTAAATAAAATTAGAAAAGAAACAAAGAAATAAAGAAAATGAACAAAATGAAAGAAATAAAATAAAAATAAAGGAGCCAAAATTGAGTATGGAATCAAATTATTGTAAAAAAAGAAAATAAAAAAAAATAATTGAAAAAACATAACAAAAAGGGAGAAAGAGCAAAAATAACAAAAAAGAAGAAAAAAGAAAAGGAAAAAAAAAGAGTCAATTACCCATAAAAGCTACAATGGGTAGGAAGGGTAATTAGTTTGATGGGTACAAAAATAAATGGGTAAGCAAGGGTAGTTAGTTTGATTTTTATGGATAAAGCTCTAAAACTCCCATGATTTATCTCCAAATTCAAGATTACATTCAATTATATTCAAAAAAAAATTAAATATTGCAGAATATCCTTATCAATGTATAATGTGTGGTGCTTGGTTAAAATATTTTTTACAAAAAAAAAAAAATGGATTGGCTTTGTGACAGTGTCACGACCCTAAATCTCAACGCGTTCGTGATGGCGCCTCTCGTGAAGACAAGGCCAGCCGACACACCTCCAGTTCACTTTAAACAACTAAAACAATAACTACTAAGTCTTTAATCAGAAATAAATTCCAAAATGAGCATTTAATAGTATAATTTGCGGAAATAAAAACCAACACAGCCCGACATCGGGGTGTCACTAGTCATGAGCATCTACTAAGGTCCGAATACAACTAGAGTAAAAAATGTACTAAATACGGTCAAATAAAATCGAGAGGGAGAAAAGCAGTGCTGCGAACGTTGGGCAGCTACCTTGGTAAACTCCGATGACTCTGCCTCTGAGCGACCAATACCCGCTACCGGGTTCAGAAATACCTGAATCTGCACACAAGGTGCAGGGAGTAAAGTGAGTACTTCCAACTCAGTGAGTAATAAAAATAAATGAAGACTGAGTGATAGGAAATCACGAAGAGTACATCAATATGCTGTGTAGAAGCAGTACAAAACCAGTAAGAAAGCAATGAAGCTGTGAAATATCTTAAGCACCTTAGCTCAGTTTAAACTTCTTCAAAAATGGCATTTCAACAGATAAGCAATTGAATGCAAGCAACTAGAACAGATAAGCATAGAAGATCCGCCCCTCGGGCACAATTACACAATCAAACATGTACATGACAGGTAAATAAGAAAGATAAGTACATAAAGGTTCGCCCCTCGGGCACAATGTCAACAAATCCGCCCTTCGGGCAATATCTCTGAACCATACCAGCCCCTCGGGCTATATCTCACATCACAATGGGTACCCGCGCTTACTGGGGGTGTGCAGACTCCTGGAGGGGCCCCTTACGGCCCAAGTGCAATATCAAGCCATCTTGTGGCATCATAAATAGGCTCTCGGCCTCATATCATGTCACGACCCCAATCCCGGTCGTGATGGCGCCCAACACTAATGCTAGGCAAGCCCGACCAAATTAAATACTCTCAACCCAAATACGCAATCCGTTAACAAATAATACGATTAAAATATCAAATATCAAGGTTCCAATCCGAATCTAAATAAAATAGTATGGAATATAATAACGAATATCCAAACGTTCACGAGTCTAGAGCCTCTAAATGTAACAGAGTAATATATTCATAGTAATAAAGAAGTCTAGGATAGGGAAAGACAAATGTAATAAAGGGGAGAAGTCGGGTCCTGCGGACGTCAGGGAGCTACCTCAACAACTCCTAAAACGAAATCCAAGAAGATAGCAAACAGCTCCACTAAGTCTCCCGAGCACCTGAATCTGCACACATGGTGCAGGGAGTAAAGTGAGTACTTCCAACTCAGTGAGTAATAAACATATATAATGGCTGGAAGTAAGAAATTCCAAACTATTACAATATAAAGCTATAATCAGCGATTCAGCACATAAAACGGTAGAACAACAACAATACCAGGACAAGTAAGACAAATAGGTATAAATGCATGAATGCAAAATGCAATGCACATGACCGCTGCGGCGCGCAACCCGATCCATTTGGGTACCTGCGCTCACTGTGGGGGTTCAGACTCTGGAGGGGCTCCTACAGCCCAAGCGCAATATCATCGTAACATTCGTTGTGGCATGCAGCCCGATCCACACTCAGTCCAGATATATATATGCATGCAAGCCACTCGGGCACAGTCAGATTATTCATTTTGGTCTCAATTATTAGGAATTATAGGGCTAAGTGTTTAAACCTTTATTTATTTATTAAACATTTCGAGGCAGTGTCTAACTCAGGACCGATATCATAAAATATGCTAAACATCATGGAAGCAGTGATAAGGATCCCTGAAGGATGCAAATGATAGGCACAAAGCCCCAAACATATTCATAAGATCCAAGTAGGATGATTACCAAACAATTTCTAGTCAAGAACACAGTACGAACATCAATCGGAACGGACTAGGTCAAAATCCCCAGTCACAATCGACCCCGCACTCGTCATAAAGTACGTGTCTCGCCTCAATATGGCGTCACAATGTGATATACCGGGGTTTCAAACCCTCAGGTCATCATCTACATCTATTACTCACCTCAAGTCGGCCACAAGTCTAGTTCGCTATGCCTTTGCCTTTCGAATCAACCTCTTTGCACGCCGAATCTGATAAAAATCACAACGAATACATTACAATAGGCTAAAGAAACATGACCCAAAAAGACTCGAAAAACACCAAAATTCACTAAGTTGTCAAAAAAAGAGCCCTGGGCCCACTTCTCGAAAAATTACGAAATTTACATCACTGGATTCCTTGTCTTGCCACGAGTCTACACATACCAATTTTACCAAAATCGGAGTTCAAATGCCCTTTCAAAATCCATTTTTACATCACAGCTTTCCAAGCCCTAGCTTGACCCGTTTTTGATGAATTTTCCACAATTTACATGTAATTTCTACCATAAACTCGAATAATTAGGCCAAGAGACTTACCTCCAATTGATTCTCAGTCAAAACCCTCGAAAATCCTCGCCCAAAGCTCTCCGAGTCGCTTAAAAATGGTGGAAACTACCTTTTGTTCGTGGATGAATATAATATTTTAAACCCTTCTGTCAACAGTCGATTTCGTTTCTGCGGTCCCGTTTCCGCTTATGCAGGACCGCTTCTGCGGCCAACACCCCGCTTTTGCGGTTTTTCATTAAAAAAATCCAACGTCCGCTTTTGCATCTCAAAATCCGCTTCTACGGATCACCCAGTACCGCTTCTGCGGTTGACAGTCCGCTCCTGCGGACTCGCTTTTGCGGACTATATTCCGCTTTTGCGGAATCTCCTCACCAGGCCACGAACCGCTTCTGCGCTCCTTCACCCGCTTCTGCGGAACCGCTTCTGCAGTCCATTTCCGCAGAAGCGGAAATACCAGATGACAGCAATAACAGACCTGAAGCAAACTTCAAAACTCTCGTTTAAACACCCGAACTCACTCCGAGGCCCCCGGGACCTCAACCAAAAACACCAATACATCCTAAAACCTCATTCAAACTTGTTCTCATCTTCAAAACACATCAGACAACGCTAAAACCATCAAATCACATCGAATTCAAGCCTAAGTTTCTCAAAAACTTCCGAATTACGCATTCGATCAAAATCCCGACCAAAACACCTCCGAATGACCTGAAATTTTGCACACACATCCAAAATCACCTAACGGAGCTACTGCAACTCTCGGAATTCCATTCCGACCCTCGGATCAAAATCTCACCTATCCACCGGAATTCGCCAAAATGCCAACTTTGCCAATTCAAGCCTAATTCTACTCCGGACCTCCGAAATCACTTTCGATCGCACTCCTAAGTCACAAATCACCTCCCGAAGCTAACCGAATCACCGGAATTCACATCCGAGCCTTCTAACTAATAAGTCAATGTTCAGTTGACTTTTCCAAACCAAACCTTCCTTAAAGAGACTAAGTGTCTCATTTCCTATCCAAACCAATTCAATTCAACTCTAACTCACCCGTTGCAGATAATAAAACATGGAAGAGAAATAAATGGGGGAAACGAGGCTGTAATACATGAGACGACGGGTTGGGTCGTCACATATCAATATCAAGCCACCTCGTGGCGCATAATCTCAGGCCCTCGGCCTCATTATCATAATCAGTATATCACTGCTGCGGCGTGCAGCCCCACCCAAAAGTATCCTCACAATATAGGCCCTCGGCCTTACTCAGTCAGAATCTCATATGCTCCTCGGGCATCATTAAAATATGAAGCTCAGCTCAAATATCTTTGAAAATATCAATTAATGTGTTTAAAATAGAATAACATAGCTGAGTTGTTAAAATAGTGAAAATATAGCATGACTGAGCACAAGTATGAAATCAAACAGTGAGGAAAATATCATTAACAATCCCCTAAGGGTTCAAACAGTTGGCACGAAGCCCAAATATGGCATTTAGCCCAAAGTTGTGAGGACCCAAAAGGTCATCACTTGTTTTTAAATTAAATTCTGTATTTCGAGGTCTTAAAAACCTCTTTCAGCATCACCTCGATTTGCATGCGCAGTCCGGGCACGTAGCCGGAAAGACTATATGTAAAAATCTGTGAAAAATGATAAAATTTAGCTTTAAAATAAATTAAGTTGACTTCGGTGAACACTTTGGGTAAACGGACCCGGACCCGTAATTTGACGGTCCCGGAGGATCCGTAGGAAAATATGGGTCTTGGGTGTATGTCTGGAATCGAATTCCGAAGTCCCAAGCCCGAGAAATGAATTTTTGAAAGAAATTGTTTTTTGAAAAATATAAAGGTTTTTGAAAGTGAAATGTTATGTGAAACCTGTGGTATCGGGCCCGTGTTATGGTTCCGGAGCCCGGTACAGGTTCAATATGATTTATATGTGTTGTCGGTAAAGTTTGGTAAGAAACGGAGTCCATTTGACGTGAATCGGGCCTTAAATGCAAAAATTTGTTGTTTAAGAAGTTTTGAGAAATTTCATTGATCTTGAGGTTTAATTCGATGTTCATGACGTTATTTTGGTGATTTGATTACACGAATAAGTCCGTAGGATGTTTTTGAGGTTGTGTGTATGTTTGGTTTGGAGCCCCGAGGGCTCGGGTGAGTTTTGGATAGGCCACGGGGTGGATTTTTAGACTTAGAAAGTTGCAGATTTAGCTGGTGTGACCAGGCCTGCAGGCTTCACATTTGCGATGCCAGGCTCGCAAATGCGACTTCGCAAAGAAACAACCCAGGCCTATCTTTGCTCGCAAATGCGAGGTTTTGGATCGCAAATGCGATCACCCCTGTTTCTGCCTTCTTCGCAAATGCGACGCCTGTCTGGGAAACCCCTAAGTCGCAAATGCGAGACCCTAGTCGCAAATGCGACTTCGCAAATGTGATATTTTTCTCGCAAATGCGAAAGTCCAACATTTCTAAAGGGTTTGTAATTGCGAACCCCTGTTCGCAATTCCCACATCTGAGACCTACAACGTTTATACTTGGACGAATTTCAACCATTTTTCACATCTTTTCAAAACACAAACTCCCTAGGGCGGTTTTCCAAGAACAACTCTTCTTCCAAATCGATTGTATGTCAATTTTAACTCGTTTTCTTCAATCATTAACATCTTTTAACATGCTTTCAACTCAAAATCAATGATTTTCATGGGGGAAATTGGGTGTTTTGGGTAGAACCTAGGTTTTTTAAAAAATGGGGATTTGGCTATCGATTTGAGGTCCGATTTCAAAACACATTATATATTTGAGTTCATGGTTGAACGGGTAGTCGGGTTTTGGTTCGAACCTCGGGTTTTGACCATGTGGGGCCGGGGCGGATTTTTGAATTTTTGGGAAAAGCTTTAGAAAACTTATTTCCATGCATTAGAAATAGTTTATTTAGCATTCATTGATGTAATTAAGTAACTTGTGACTAGCTATAGTTGAGGCTTGAACTGTGTTTGTGGCATCGAGGTAAGTGATTGGTCTAACCTTAGCTTGAGAGATTAGGAGTTGTGTCCTATTTGAAACTTGTTTCTTGTTGAGTATGAAGTATAGGCATGGTGACGAGTATCTATACGTTGGTGTCGAGCATGACCGTGAGTCTTGAATTGTAATTCATTGTGTTCTTAAATAATACTACGGATGCCTAAGTTGTTGACTCTTTATGTTGAGCAAGGTTTATAATTATTCCCATGGGTATTACTTATGGTTGAGCATTGGTGTTAGTTGAGGTAGTAGGTGTTGGAACAAGTTTGGTTATAGCTGAATTTCCCTTGCCGGGATGTATTTACTTATACTGTCGACTCCCTTGCCGGGATAGTGTAGTTCGTTATTGATCCCTTGCCGGGACTCTTGTTATGATTGTTGTTGATTGTATATGTGGATCGGTTTGCATGCCGCAACAATGATATGATTTGATCGGGTTGCACGCCGTAACAATGATATATTTGGATCGGGTTGCACGCCGTAGCACTGATAAATGATATGGATCGGGTTGCACGCCGCAACAGTGTTGTTATATATGTGGGATCGGGTTGCGCGCCGCAACAATTGTTGATACAAAGTGTTTATGGATTGGATGCAAGTTTATTATTGTTTCGCTGTGAATTCTATGTGGTCCATATGCCTTTATTCTTGACTTACTGTTGATACTGATATACCCCGCAGCATGTACCCCCTCCCATCCTTACTTGTTTATTTCTTTTTTATTTTCCGTTGTATATTAAATAACTGCACATGTTTATTTGGTAGTATGGTCCTAGCCTCGTCATTACTTCGCCGAGGTTAGGCTAGGCACTTACCAGCACATGGGGTCGGTTGTGCTGATACTACACTACGCACTATTTGCAGATCCCGGTGCTGCAGATTTTGGACCGCAGTGAGGTTTCAGCATCCTACTTACCAGGCGACCCGAGGTAGTCCTGCAGGCGTCGGAAGGCCTTGGCGTCTCCCTCCATCTATTTTTTTTCCTGCTTCTCTTATGTAGTTCTAGAGACAATATTTTGTTATTTCTTCCAGACCCTTATTTGTCGTACTCTTAGACAGTCTGTGAAGTTGTGACGCCAAATCTTGGGTGGTTTTGTTATGGGATGGTATTAGTAGTACTGTTAACTTGAAATTTATTTCTTCCGTTTGTTAAATCATGTTGCTATAAACTGTTGATGCTAAATTATTAAATAAAAATAAAAATGGAAGACAGGTCAAATAGTTCAGTTAGTTGGCTTGCCTAGCTTTCACTAGTAGGCGCCATCACGACTCCCGAGGGTTGGAAACCTGGGCCGTGACAAGTTGGTATCAGAGCACTAGGTTACATAGGTTTCACAATTCACAGACAAGCTTGGTAGAGTCTGAGGGATCGGTATAGAGACGTCTGTATTTATCTCCAGAGGCTACAGAGTTTGGAAAAAACATCGCATCTGTTCTTTCCTGTCGTGCGGTTTGGTTTCTCAATACTAATCGAATTTCTACTCCGTGTTTTCGCAGATGCCGAGAACACGCACTTCCTCATCCGCTGATCAGCAGCCCGAGCCCCCAGCAGCTCCCGCGAGGGGCAGAGGCCGAGTCCGTGCTAGAGGCCGAGGTAGGGGCAGAGCTCATCCCGGAGCAGCACTACCAGCGGCGGAGCCTCAGGTTGAGTTTGACGAGGAGGTTCCAGCCCAGACAGATCCAGTGGGCCCAGCTCAGTTCCTAGAGAGGTTCATTGCTACTCCATTACTTCAGGATGCTCTGGTCCGTCTAGTGGGCCTCATGGAGAGTGTCACCCAGGCAGGCTTGCTTCCTGTAGCCCGAACCGTCTCTCAGGCTAGAGGAGGGGCCCAGATTCCTGCTACTCGCACTCCGGAGCAGGTGGCTCCTCAGTTTCAGACTCCAGCAGCTCAGCTAGTTGGAGCAGTTCAGCCGAGTGTTGTAGCCCAGACCGGTGTCGGAGCAGCCATGACTGCCGATGCCTTGTGGAGATTGGATAGGTTTACTAAGCTCTTCACTGCCACTTTCAGCGGTGCATCTTCTGAGGATCCCTATCTAGACAGCTGTCATGAGGTTCTCAGAAACATGGGGATAGTGGAGACCAATGGGGCTGACTTTTCTACTTTCCGCTTATCTGGATCCGCCAAGACTTGGTGGAGAGATTATTGTTTAGCTAGACCAGCCAGATCGCCAACTTTGACTTGGGAGCAGTTTACTCAGCTATTCTTAGAGAAGTTTCTTCCTGTTACTCAGAGGGAGATTTACCGGAGGCAGTCTGAGCATCTTCAGCAGGGTTCCATGACTATTACCCAGTATGAGACCAGGTTTATTGATTTGGCCCGTCATGCTCTACTTATACTCCCCACAGAGAGAGAGAGAGTGAGGAGGTTCATTGAGGGACTTATCCAGCCCATTCGACTGCAGATGACTAAGGAGACGAGGAGTGATATTTCTTTCCAGGAGGCGACCAATGTGGAGAGGAGGGTCGAGATGGTTATGTCATGGGGAGGTGGTCAGGGGTCTGACAAAAGGCCCCGTCATTCAGGAAGATTCAGTGGTACCTCGTCTGGAGGCAGGGATTCGTATGGTAGAGGCCATCCTGCTAGGCCCTTTCAGTCAGCGCTTTAGGTTTCTCACGTGCCTCAGGTGGCTGTGGTTCTCATATACAGTATTCTGATCAACAGCCCTACAGTGCACCACCGGCTCCCATCAGTGCACCGCCGCTCCAGAGTTTTCGGGGTGGTCATTCAGGTCGTCAGGGTCAGTCTCAGTTTCCTCAGCCGCAGCACTTAGGTGGATGCTTTGAGTATGGTCAGTATGGTCATATCCGGAGGGCTTGTCCGAGGTTAGTGGGTACTCAGTCGCAACAGCAGGGTTCTCGTGCTATGGTTCAGGCACCAGGTGTTCCACAGCCCGCCCAGCCAGCCAGAGGTGGGGGTAGAGGTGCTAGAGGTGGAGGTAGAGGTACTAGAGGTGGAGCTGAAGCCGCTAGAGGTGGAGGCCAGCCAGCAGCAGGCCATCCCAGAGATGTAGCTTAGGGTGGTGGGGCCCAGCCCTGATTTTATGCTCTTCCAGCTAGGCCGGAGGCTGAGGCTTTCGATGCAGATATCACATGTACGGTTTTGGTTTGTAGTAGGGGTGCTTCAGTGCTACTTGATCCAGGGTCTACCTACTCTTATGTGTCATCTTATTTTGCGCCGTATCTGGTCATGCCCAGTGATTCTCTGAGTACTCCTGTTTATGTGTCCACCCCCGTGGGTGATTCTATTGTGGTAGATCATGTTCATCATTCTTGCGTGGTTGTGATTGAGGGTCTTGAGACCCGAGTTAACTTATTACTACTGGACATGGTCGATTTTGATGTCATACTGAGGATGGACTGGTTGTCACCGTACCACGCCATCTTGGATTGTCATGCCAAGACTGTGACCTTAGCCCTACCAGGTTTACCTCATTTAGAGTGGAGAGGGACTCCTAGTCATTCTACCCGTAGTGTTATTTCATATATGAAGGCTCAGCGAATGGTCGAGAAGGGGTGTTTGGCCTATTTGGCATATGTTCGTGATTCCAATACCGAGGTTCCTTCCATTGATTCTGTGCCTGTAGTTTGTGAATTTCTTGAGGTATTTCCTTCAAACCTGCCAGGTATGCCACCCGACAGGGATATTGATTTTTGCATTGACTTGGCTCCGGGCACTCAGCCCATTTCTATTCCGCCATATAGCATGGCCCCGCCTGAGTTGAAAGAGTTGAAGGAGCAGTTGCAAGACTTGCTTGATAAGGGCTTCATTAGACCCAGTGTCTCGCCATGGGGTGCGCCGGTGTTGCTTGTCAAGAAGAAGGATGGATCGATGAGAATGTGTATAGATTACCGGCAATTGAACAAGGTCACAATCAAGAATAAGTACCCATTGCCGAGGATTGAGGATTTGTTCAACCAGGTTCAGGGTGCCCAAGTGTTTTCTAAGATCGACTTGAGATCTGGATACCATCAGCTGAAGATTAGGGCATCCGATGTCCCTATGACAGCTTTTCGCACTCGGTACGAGCATTATGAGTTCTTGGTGATGTCATTCGGATTGACGAATGCCCCGACAGCTTTTATGGATTTGATGAACCGAGTGTTCAGGACTTACTTGGATTCGTTCGTGATAGTCTTCATTGACTATATCTTGATTTATTCCCGCAGTCAGGAGGAGCATGAGGAGCATTTGAGAGTGGTTCTTCAGACTCTGAGAGATAGTCAGCTGTATGCTAAGTTTTCAAAGTGTGAGTTCTGGTTGAGTTCAGTTGCTTTCTTGGGTCATGTGGTTTCAGCAGAGGTATTTAGGTAGATCCAAAGAAGATAGAGGTAGGTTGACCCAGAAAGGTGCCCAATTTAAATGGTCAGATGAGTGCGAGGCGAGCTTCTAGAAGCTCAAGACAGCCATGACTACAGCACCAGTGTTGGCTTTGCCCACAGGTTCAAGCCCATATACAGTCTATTGTGATGCATCTCGTGTTGGGCTTGGTGCGGTGTTGATGCAGAATGGCAAGGTCATTGCTTATGCTTCGTGCCAGTTGAAGATTCATGAAAAGAACTATCCAATCCATGATTTGGATTTAACAGCCATTGTTCATGCGCTGAAGATTTGGAGGCATTATCTGTATGGTGTGGCCATTGAAGTATTCATGGACCACAAGAGTTTGCAGTATTTGTTCAAACAGAAGGAGTTAAGTTTGAGGTAGAGAAGGTGGCTGGAGCTATTGAAAGATTATGATGTAACTATCTTATATCATCCGGGAAAGGCCAATGTGGTGGCCGATGCTTTGAGTAGGAAGTCAGCCAGTATGAGCAGTCTGGCGTATATTCCGGTCGGTGAAAGACCGTTTGCTTTGGATGTCCAGGCCTTGGCCAATCAGCTCGTAAGGTTGGACGTTTCTGAGCCTAGCCGTATATTAGCTTGCACAGTTGCTCGCTCTTCTTTATTGGAGCGTACCCGAGATCGGTAGTATGATGATCCTCATTTATGTGTCCTTAGGGACACGGTGCAGCACGGAGATGCCAAGCAGATCACACTAGGAGATGACGGAGTTTTGAGAATGCAGGGTCGTATTTGTGTGCCTAATGTGGATGGACTTCGGGAGTTGATTCTAGAGAAGGCCCATAGTTCCCGGTACTCTATTCATCCGGGTGCCTCCAAAATATATCAGGACTTACGGCAGGATTACTGGTGGAGGAGAATGAAGAAGGACATTGTTGCGTATGTGGCTCGGTGTTTGAATTATCAGCAGGTTAAGTACGAGCATCAGAGGCCTGGCGGTGTGTTCCAGATGATTGAGATTCCTGAGTGGAAGTGGGAGCGTATCACTATGGACTTTGTTGTGGGACTCCCGCGGACTTAGAAGAAGTTCGATGCAGTGTGGGTTATTGTTGATAGGCTAACCAAGTCAGCACATTTCATTCCTGTGGCAGTCTCATATTCTTCCGCGAGATTAGCTGAGATCTATATCCGGGATATTGTTCATCTCCATGGTGTGCCTGTGTCTATCCGGGATATTCCGCAGTTAACCTCACATTTCTGGAAAGCAGTTCAGCGGGAGTTGGGCATATGGGTTGAGTTGAGCACAACATTTCATCCTCAGTCGGACGGGCAGTCCGAGTAGACCATTCAAATTTTAGAGGATATGCTTCGAGCTTGTGTCATTGACTTTGGAGGCTCGTGGGATCAGTTCTTGCCTTTAGCAGAGTTTGCCTACAATAACAGCTACCAATCGAGTATTCAGATGGCTCCTTATGAGGCTCTATATGGTAGGCGGTGTCGGTCGCCGGTTGGATGGTTTGAGCCAGGAGAGGCTCGGTTGTTGGGTACGGATCTAGTACAGGATGCCTTGGACAAGGTCAGGATCATTCAGGACAGGCTTCGTACAGCTCAGTCCAGGCAAAAGAGCTATGCCGACCGCAAGGTTAGAGATTTGGCTTTCAAGGTCGGTGAGCGGGTATTGCTTCGGGTGTCGCCTATGAAGGGCGTGATGAGATTTGGTAAGAAAGTCAAGCTTAGCCCTAGGTTCATTGGCCCGTTTGAGATTCTTGATCGAGTGGGAGAGGTGGCTTATAGAATTGCGTTGCCGCCGAGCTTATCAGTCGTGCATCCAGTGTTTCATGTGTCCATGCTTCGGAAGTATCACGGCGACCCATCCCACATGTTAGATTTCAGCACTGTCCTGTTGGACAAGGACTTGTCTTATGAGGAGGAGCCGGTAGCTATTCTAGACCGGCAGGTTCGTCAGTTGAGATCAAAGATTTTTCCTCGGTT
>NW_017670402.1:692443-761903 GCF_001879085.1 Nicotiana attenuata | reverse complement strand
AGATTCTTTCATTTTGATAGGTTTTTACACCATATAAATCTTTATATATTCTGAGATATGAGCTTCTAAAGTCGGCTCCATGCATCAGAAAATTCTGTCGAAACTGCTCCACCAGCCATCTTCAGTCAATCATAACATTATGATAAAATGTCCAAATCATGAATGGTTTAACTTTCTGGAAACTAGAATACAAGCGCTACAACTTCCATGTTTTGCAATTTTTCTGATTCCTTATAGATTGCAAGATATGAGCTTCCAAACTCAACTCCTCGCATCAGAAATTTTCTGGTGAACAGCTGAAGCTCAAAAATCTACAACTTTTCCAAAGCATGAAATAGTCCGTTTATCCACCCGAAACTCACCCGAGGCCATCGGGACCTCAACCAAATATGCCAACATATCCCATAACATCATTCTTACTTGTTCCAACCTTCGGAACGCTCAAAACGACATCACAACACCAAATTCGCATTGGATTCAAGCCTAAGAATTTCAAAATCTTCTAAATTACGCTTTTGATAAAAAATCCAACCAAACCACGTCCGAATGACCTGAAGTTTTGCACACACATCCCAAAGGACACAACGGAACTACTGCAACTCTTGGAATTCCATTTCGACCCCTATATCAAAATCTCACCTATCAACCGGAAAACGCCAAAAACTCAATTTCGCCAATTCAAGCCTAAATATACTCCGGACCTCCAAAACACATTCCGATCACGCTCCTAAGTCCCACATCACCTAACGGAGCTAACCAAATCATAAAAATTCCAATCCGAGATCATATACTAACAAGTCAAATCTTGGTCAAAGCCTTTCAAATTTCAAGCTTCAAACTGAGAACTGTTCTTCCAAATTCATTCTGATCACCCTGAAAACCAAAACCAACGATTTACATAAATCATAATACACTACACGGGGCAAGTCATGCTCGAGAACTGGCGAGCAAAGTACAAACACTCAAAACGACTGGTCGGGTCGTTACAGACAGAAACAAAAAAAAATACATTAACATATTCATAAAATGTGAAAATCAATTGAAACTTTCCAAGCAAATAGGATATCCACATAAAATAAGATATAGATTTTATAAATTCTTGAAGAAAGTGTATATCACTTTGAAAATAGTGGATTTATGAATTTAATTTCTTCTGCAAACTATCTATCATTTTCATATTTATCTTATTTAATTAATAAATATTAACTTTTTATAAGAGGAATGTTTAATTGTTGAAGGTATTGGTTTGTTGGGGGTATATATTTTATTTTTAGAACATTGGAATAACATGCTTCTTTTAAATGTATCTATTCTTTATGTTCATGTTATTCTTATTAATTTTTGGTAGTACATATTAAATAGTAAAGATTTCTTTATAAACTTAAAATTATTTTGACTTAACTAATGTGGAATAAATCAAACGTATTTTGTAAAAGATATACTTCTTTGTAATTTTTGATAATATTTCAAATAAAATGTTGTGAACTCGATGTAGTTATTTTGCTCCGTGGTTATACTATTACTGTAATTTCTTTTTCTTTTTATTTTTAAATTTCTAATATTGACATTTAAGGGTTCTCCTTGCAATGACCCTATTATACTGAATATGCTAGGTATAGGTGAAATAAATGTTTGGATAATGGAGGAAATTGTGATGGCTAATATTCGCTAATTTTTTATATTTCGAGGGAAAAAGGTGGTTATAGTGATTTATGTGATTAACGTGTATTTATTATTCCAACAATTGTTCAAACAATTGTGATAAACCTTCTCAACAATGCTATGCTATATGTTAAGAAAATTCATCTTAATATTTTTTGACTTATTTTTCATCCGATATTCGGTACCCACATTAGGACCCAACTAATTCGGATTCCCGCCGGGAAGTCCCACAATTGGGGGGTAAAGCGCTCCCTAACAAAGGCAACTCCATACCCAAGGGCTCGAACTCAAGACCTCTGGTTAAGGATGAAGCAGTACTTACCACACCGCCACAACCCTTGTTAGACTTAGGGATGGCAATGGGGCGGGGCTGGTGCGGGGCGGGGCGGGGCGGGTTTAGATATATGCGGGGCGGTGCGGGTTGAGAAAAAAATTTAAATCTTATGTGGGTGCGGGGCGGGGGCGGGTGCGGGTGCGGGTGCGGGTTAGAGCTTAATTTTTTTACAAAATTAGAACACTTCATTGATGTCTTCGGTCTACTTTTAATAAATGAAGTTTCAGTGTTCCTGTCAAAGTATGTTTGTCTGCATTAGAAAGGTTTTCTGCATATCATAATAAACAATCCTAAATTTATTAGCCTAATTCGTATTTTTTTAATAAGTAATTCATAACAAATAATTTAAAAGGATTATCAGTGTTTTATTACATGGTGTACTGAATCTAATCTATAATCAGTACGGAAGCATCACAAGTCTTTATGCATAAAAATTAGTTTCATGTTTACTTACTACTTTTATATAATTTTACTACTTCAAATATTTTTAAAAAGAATTTAATTTCCAGATATCCTTATTATTTTTAGACTTTGTTTACTTTTAATCCTATGCAAAATAATGGAGAAACAAAACTAAGAAGTTACACCCAAACTTAAAATTCTTAACTGACATGGAGAATTTTAGCCAAAAAAATTTAAAAATAAACAAACTAACAAAATGAAAAATAATAAAAATAAAAATAAAAACTGAAGCGGGCGGGTGGATGCGGGTGTGGTTGTGGTGCGGATGGATGCGGGTGGAAGTGCCATGCGGGGCAGGGCGGGGCAGGTTGAAATTTTGCGATTTATATATAGAACCCGCACCGCACCCGTATCGCCCCACCCCGCTGCCATCCCTATTGTTGGTGAAAATTCATCTTAATAGGTACCACGTGTAATTGTTTTTCTTCCATGATTTTGGCTATTAATTTGGTTATATTGAGGAGCCGAGTCATCAATCTGAACGAAAATGTGAAAAAGCCGGAATCCTTTGCATTTCGTTTAATAACCATAGAATATGCAATTCTTAGAAACTTTACCCATGGACTAGATTTATCAAAGTACTGTGATAACAAAGGCTTGGAGGTTATAAAAGGGTTTTAAAACATGTGTATTTTTTTTGGTAATTAACTTTCTTTTATATTGATCACTAAAGAAGAACTGTACAAGTCCATAGTCAAGCTAACTCAGCTGACTATCTCAAAGTTTAAAATGCAAAACAAAGCATACCTATTTACAGATAACACTATTAAATCTACTCTGTTCCTATGTAGAATTGTTGTATATAACTCTTAGCTCGAGTAGCTACTCTAACATTGCAGATATATGCTATCTCTCGTACAAGAACATCACTGCCTTGATACCTTTGTTCAAATATACGTGTGTTTCTTTCGATCCATATTGCATGTGAGATCTCAATATATAGCATTCTGAAGATGCTAGCCTTTTTGGACTTCCCTTTTTCTTGCTTGATGATCCACTAAAGGTGTTGGTCCCAGCAGGTGGTGGGCACATGTGAACTTTAAACCCACTTCATCACTTTTTCCCACAGTTCTGTAGTGTATGGGCATTTAACAAAAAGGTGCTCCCTTGATTCATCCCGTCCTTGGGACATAACACATTGACGGGTGATAGTTAAACCCCACTTGGCTAGTCTATCTTTAGTTGGCAATCGATCATGAAGCAACAACCACATAGTGAATTTATTACCCCGCTCGCGAATCATACATGCGACGTGGTCAAACATAAATAAACACACCAAACAGTCAATCAAGAATTCATCAGGGAAACAATTAGTCAGTAAAAGGAAATCTCTCTTTTTAAAAGTCAAGAAACGATGTCTAGTATTTTAGAAATTCATTTACATGTTCGATATGTTTTAAGCATTATTAAATTGACAACAAGATTGCAAATATTACAAGTAAAGCATGCTTTTCGGTCCTAGACCACCCGAACTTAAGCATAATAGTAGCTACGCACGGACTCTCGTCACCTCGTGCATATGTAGCCCCCACAAATAGAAGCACATATCCAATTAATTCACCTATGAGACAATTCCCTCTTACAAGGTTAGAAAGGAGACTCACCTCGCTCCGAAGTTCCATAACCGACATTCCACGCCCTTCTGATGACTGAAATCGATGCACAACGCTCCAAAACTAGCCAATAATTATGTAAACCCATTAATTTATGCTCAATTACCCATAATAATCCAATTTATAATAATTTCTAACCCGATCGAAAAGTTGACAAAATCGCCCTCGGCCCACTTGCTCGGATACCGAAATTTTTCGAAGATAAAGTTTATCCATAATCTCACGAGCTCAAATATATAATTTACTCTCAATTTCATGTCCAAAATCGTGGTCAAAATCCAAGAACACAAATTTTCTAGGTTTTCCTCAAACTTTCAAATTTCCACCAATTTCATGCTAAAATCTATACATAATCAACGTATTTAACTCAAGATAGATGGGGATAGCTTACCTTGCCATTGATGCTGAAAACCCTCGCTTGAAGCTCTCCAAAAATCGTCCAAACAAGAGTGAATGGAATAAAATGGCCAAACTCCTGATTTAAAGAACCTCACTGCCTCCAGCATTTCCGTACCTGCGGTCACTTGACCGCTTCTGTGGTTTCTCACCAGGCTGCCGTTTCCGCTTTTGCGTCTCACCTACCGTAGGTGCAGTCCCGCTTCAGTGGCTATATGACCACATCTGCGGTCTCTTCACTTCTGGTCCATCATCGCATCTGCGTCTCTCATGGCCGCTTCTGCGGCTTCGCACCTGCGGCCCAAGCCTCGCAGGTGCAGTTACAGCTGTTTTACTTCTTCTTCAAATTCCAAAATTGATCCGTTTACCATCCGGAATTCACCCGGCCCCTGGGACCCCGTTCAATCACACCAACCAGTCCCATAACATAACGCAGACCTACTCGAGGCCTCAAATCACATCAAACAGCGCTAAAATCACAAATTACACTCCATTTCAAACTTGATGAACTTTAGAACTTCGAACTTCGAACTTCTACATTCGATGCCGAAACCTATCAAATCACGTCTGATTGACCTCAAATTTTGCACACAAGTCATATTCGACATTACGGATTCCAACTTCCGGAATTGGAATCCGACTCCGATATCAAAAAGTCCACCTCAGATCAAACTTCTCAAAAACCTTCAAATTCCTAACTTTCACCAAATGACTCCAAGATGACCTACGGACCTCTAAATTCACTTTCGATCGCGCTCCCGATACCAAAATTATCATACGGAGCTATTCCCATACTCGGAATCCCAAATGGACATTGATATCACTGAAATGCATTTCAACCCAAACTTATGAAATTCTTTCAAAAAGCTAACTTACACAATGGGCGCCGAAACGTTCCCGGGTAATCCAAAACCCGATCCGGACATACGCCCAAGTCCAAAATCATCATATGAACCTGCTGGAACCTTCAAATCCTGACTCCGAGGTCGTTTACTCAAAAATCCAATCCTTGTCAATTCCTTCAACTTAAAGCTTCTGAAATGCGAATTCTCTTTCCAAATCAACTCCGAGCTTTCTAGAATTCAATTCTGACCATGCGTACAAGTCATAATACCTGATGTAAAGATGCTCATGGCTTCGAACTGCCGAACGACGCGCTAGAGCTCAAAACGGCAGGTCAGGTTGTTACATTCTCTCCCACTTAAACATACGTTAGTCCTCGAACGTGCTGAGAACTGCGCTGAAGTAGTGTGAAATTACTGTTTAACACCTCGAGCACCTACCCGTGCTACCACAGCTGAGTTGAGCACATTAGCTTGATTAAATCTGAAGATATCCTCTTTCATTTAGGTAAATAAGTCTTAGAGCCCAGTTCCAACATCCAGAATTCTCTGCCAGGCCTGTTTCCAACCTACGAATGCCGTCTCAATCACTACACGATGCACCAATACAAGACTGCATACGTTTGCTGAATTCTCACCATGCACCACATCATTCACGGACCATAATAACATTCTCTGATCATAATAACCGACATCTTCGAATCTAATGCTCACAATGCACCTCATGACACATATAAATCCTGCCCCAACTTTTGCAATACCGCTACAACGGAAGAGGTGTGTAGAAATTCATAACCACTACTGAGTCGACCAACTGTTGAGTCTATGCTCCTGACAAGAATCATTACCTCATTCTGAACCAAATAATGGTATTTGCTCTTTAATATACTTCGTATAATCCGACTGCACTGATCCTAGATCCAAAAATCTCATCTTACCCAATATTGGCTGCTCAGGCAATAAGCCACCCCAAATACGACCAAAAGTCTCATATGATGCCACAACGTGCCAATAAGCTACAAACTCGAATGTGATACATAAGAGAAACGAACTCGGGAAGGGACTACTCAACTCACGTAACGAATATGAACCTTCCTCAGAAAATGGGAAGCAAAACACACAAAAATTAGAATATAGGAGACTGAACTCAACATCGCACTGTTGCGGCATGCAACCTGATCCGAACAACATACAACTCATATGTGGAGATACACACCGAGCTAAGTTGCTCATTACTACAAAATAACGAATATCGGTCACAAGCACACTAAGTGCATAATATCATCCCTGGGGAGAATTATAGCGCCATAAGCTACAAAACTCAAGCACAACGAAGGTGCGATATATGATCTGAAACTCAAGAGCCATCCTCCTCACATAACACCATCGCTGCGTGGAACCTCAACATATAAGAAAATTATCAAGTCGTTTCACAACTCACACGGCACAATATAGCATTACATGAGATAGCCAATGACGAAATAGCATCCAACGTCCGAATCCCTTCATAAGGAGCGCTATGCAGAAAGAAACACATCCGGCCTGCTATAGAGCCATATTCACATTTAAATCCATCTACAGACCTCAAGCTGATTCTGATCGCACCGTATTGGGCTAATAACCTTTTATGGGTCCATAATAACCCCCTATTTCCATAACACACAAGGTCAATCATCATAGCCGGAGCAAACCTCCACAGTCCACAACCCAATAAATCGAGTGCCCTTCAGGTATAATTCTCAAATTAGCGATATTACCACAATCTTCATACTCAGTTTAAATTTTCAATCAATCAAGTGACTACATGTCACACTTATACAATCTCTCTGTATGGTACGCTCCCACGATCTTTCACACTAGATAACAAGTCTGCACATCCATACCACCGGTCACACTAATGTTGTAAAGCAAATCAAGAATCCATAACCAGGATGCAAAGCCTCTTTCACAAAACACCGATCTCAGGTGAAGCTGAAGACAATACCAGCTTACTCTACACATTAAAATCCCTTTCCTACTCATCCGAGCTCGTGACATCCTTGCCAACACCGAACCGCAACCTTGATCCTCACTTTCAAATTTCATACCGCTCACTGCACTTAACATGCCAATATGCGATAGTGCAAGAATTTCATCATAACTCCTGAGCCACTAATAGGGTATACACTTCATCATGCAAAAACCCTTTAGTTGACTCATTCCAAGAGGATCATAGCAATACGCGAGTGAATTCTCATAACCGTAGAACATACAAATCCTCAAGTAGTGGTCAAAGCCACCATAACCCTTCCGGGATCCGCCTGCACATAACAGGCCATAATACTTGAATATTCCCAAATAAAATCAATTACGGCGGCCGTCAAGCCTTGCACGTACTGCCACAATTCACGTGCATAATCTAATCACGCTGGAGGTACTAATCACCACCACCATCATGCCAATTCAACCATGGCTAACAGATCCGACTTCTAACCTATCCTTAACTTGTCTTAGAAATAATAATAACCCCAGTTAACACATAACGAACTCAATCCGCACTCATCCCGAGTTGCCTTGTATCACGAGACCATGCTGTCTCAAATCCCACGAACCATCTCATATCTTTCTCGTGCGCATATACGCATCCTCACTGGCACGCCCACTCTGAGAGTTCCTCTACGAATCCAAAGTCATTTTCTATCATTCCTCCAAATGATGTACTGCAAGCCGAAAATATCATAGAACATTCCAAGCCTCTTATCATAATCCGGTGAAAAAGATCGATTTTTATCCATACCGCGGGCTTGAAATCCTTAGGCACTGTGCCTTAACCTTTGAATCCACTAGGACTATAGTTGAGAGTCACCCACTCTAGCTTGGTCCCGAATATAATCAATTCTAAGGCTCCGCTGGCACATGGACACCCATCTCCATGGAGCGTTCGATTGAATCACTTCCTTGTAAATCACCTCCGAATTAAACAAAAATCCCGAGTCTTCCCAAAGCCTGAACATGAGCCAATAAGGCCAACTATAGCACACCTTTGCCAATTCCTTTGCTCAAATTACCACTTATGCTATTTTCCCTTAGCCGAAATAACTTACCAAAACGTCGATAACCCGAAACCTGACAAGAAAATAACTATACAACCCAATCGTAGGTGGTGGGACTCTCCCACTTAGCTTGAAACCACCATTACACAACTCTAGAACCCAACAAGATTCTTTCTTCATTGTTGACATGATCTAGCACAACCAACCCGCCAAATTCCTCGAAATCTTTCTGTAAAACCCTTTATGAATACTCTTAATCTCTAGCAATATTCACGCATTCGACTTCTTACTGGATAGCCGGTAAAATTCTTTGCCTAAGCTTCGTCAACACCACGTGACCGCTAACCTGCTCACAAGTGATAACCCACATGTGGAAATTACATGCCGACATCTTTCAAGGTCGCTGCACGGGGTACAATCACTATGACATCAATAACCCATCTTGAGCCCGTGCTCATTCACCAACTGTACTAGTCCGTTCTCTTCTCATGGACATCACTAAATGTGCGACAATATCTCCCGATTCAATGTTATATTAAATCCTTCTTCGCATCAAGCAACTCCCCTTCTGTTGTATCTAATCTCTCGCCGCATAATAACCAATATTTCAAATTAAGCCCGTGGACCCAACCACCACCCACTAAATTCCCAAATCACTCTAAACTTTTCCTCAAGGTGTGAAGCTATCCTGCCACTGAACCCATACGCTACTCTGCCACTCTCCCACTTTAGCCAAACCCCTCTTCTTCAAGAAACAACTCGACTTCCGCTCCTTGCACCTGGCCTTCTAGAAATTTAACCACCGCACGACACTCCCCACATGTCCTTCCTCATCCTTTGCTGCACAGCTGATACCTTAGGTAAAAAAACTATCTCGGTAGTACTTGAACCAATAGTTCGCTACTAACTTTAAACCTTTCTGAAGATCATCTTTTCCGAGCCGTCGACATTAGAAACACCGATTCAATCCCAAACCACCGCACACCGCGATCTCTAACAGCCGCTTCTTTGGTACTACCTTACAATATCCTGCCCCAAAGGTGAATTGAAGAAGATCATAACACTCGACGAACTTAACATATTCAATCGGGGACGACAACACCACGTCGTAGGTAAAAATCCCACTACACTTGAAAACACCAATTCTCATTACTCTATCAACCCAAGCCTGATCATTTATAGTTCGATTGCCTTTCCTTCGCCGGTAATAAAATGCTGAATCTTTGAATCATGCACTGAGTAGGACCTCTTTTCAAGTCATCCACTGACCCGACACATAAGCAAGTATCCTACCATCACATCAACACTGTGCGATAACTAATCACGAGCATCAGAGCGACTTGCGCATAGCCTCAAGCTATCAGAAGTGCAGCTACTGAGCTGAAATGACATAATATCCTTCCGCAAGGCGACGACAATAGCCCCAACCACCACGTAGGGAGAGACATCCCGCACCACATCGGTAGTACCATTAAAATTTCTCAATTCTCGATCGACAACAAGCGATTTACGTCGCATAAGATTGAGTAGGAAAGAAACAAAGGCATAAGCCTCAAAGGAATCAAACCGCACGATGAGGAATCAAGAAGGGAAGTGCTCCTAACAGTCTTGTAGCCTCGCGAATATAAGTACAGGCGTCTCCGTACTGATCCGTGAGACTCTACTAGACTTGCTCAGGACTCCTGAGACCTAAGGGAACCTACTCTGATACCATGTTGTCATGACCCAAAATCCATTAATGGTCGTGATGGCACCGGGCACCACTTGTCAAGCAAGCCAACACCAAGAAGTTAATTAAATTTCCATTTTAGTATTTATTGAAATCATTTCTTTTATACGGTAAACAATAGATAATGAAATTTATTGAAATAAGATGATGTCTTTAACAAACTTAATATTGAATAATCCTGTAATCATCCTAGAACCCGATGTCACAAGTGCATGAGCTATATCTAGGAAATCAAATGAAGTATAATAACTGTTCAGAATACAAATTGGACAGAAAATAAATACTGTACACTGAAAGAGACTATGCCGGCTGGGGGTCGCCTCGAGAGATGCAACTCACCTAAGTCTCCGTATCATCCATGTTGCTACGCCTATTAGGCCGCTAGAGGTACATGTACCTGTGCAACAAAAATGCACAGCAAGTGTAGCATGAGTACAAAAACAACGTGTACTCAGTAAGTATCGCGTCTAATCTCGAAGAAGTAGAGACGAGAGGTCAACTTCGACACTTACTAGTGGTCCAATAATAATATACCAATAATATAGTAAATCGAGGATTTTCAAAAAAATGGCTGTAACTCAATAGCATGAGGCAAGTAAACAATTCTTTCGTTTATAGGAAATTTCAAAATTCATCTTCATCATTTATAAATTTATCTCAGGCCAGGGAGAACAATATCAACATCAATGAATTTCAAGGCAAGCAATACAAGCATGTGCAAATCATGCCGAGGTTGTACGGCTCCATCCAACAATTTTTAAACTGTGCACTACCAGAGGGTCGAATGGCGCGAACAATAGATGCATCTATTACCCAGCTCGCGATCATACATGCGACGCGGTCAAATATAAATAAACACACCAAACAGTCAATAAAGAATTCATCAGGGAAACAATTATTCAGTAAAAGGAAATATCTCTTTTTAAAAGTCAAGAAACAATGTCTAGTCTTTTAGAAATTCATTTACACGTTCAATATGTTTTAAGCATTTTTAAATTGACAACAAGATTGCAAATATTACAGATAAAGCATGCTTTTTTGGGTCCTAGACCACCCGGACTTAAGCATAATAGTAGCTACGCACGGAATCTGTCACCTCGTGTGTACGTAGCCCCCACAAATAGAAGCACATATCCAATTAATTCACCTATGGGGACAATTCCCTCGTACAAAGTTAGAAAGGAGACTCACCTCGCCCCTATAACTGGCATTCCACGCCCTTCTGAAGACCCAGATCGATGCACAATGCTCCAAAACTAGCCAATAATTATGTAAGCCCATTAATTTTTGCTCAATTACCCATAATAATCCAATTTATAATCAATTTCTAACCCCGATCGAAAAGTTGACAAAATCGCCCTCGGGCCCACGTGCCTGGATTCTGAAATTTTTCGAAGATAAAGTTTACCCATAACCTCACGAGCTCAAATATGTAATTTACTCTCAATTTCAAGTCCAAAATCATGGTCAAAATCCAAGAACAAAAATTTTCTAGGTTTTCCTCAAACTCCCAAATTTCTACCAATTTTCATGCTAAAATCTATACATAAATCAATGTATTTAACTCAAGATAGGTGGGGATAGCTTACCTTGCCATTGATGATGAAAACCCCACATGAAGCTCTCCAAAAATTGTCCAAACAAGAGTGAATGGAAGAAAATGGGCCAAACTCCCGATTTAAAGAACCTCACTGCCTCCTGCATTTCCACACCTACAGTCAGTTGACCGATTCTGCGGTTCCGTAGGTGCGGCCACATTACCGCTCCTGCAGTTTCTCACCAGGCAGCCCTTTCCGCTTTTGCGCCTCACCTACCGCAGGTGCGGTCCCGCTTCTGCGGCTATATGACCGCATCTGCGGTATCTTCACTTCTGGCCCATCACCGCATCTGCGTCCCTCATGGACGCTTCTGCGGCTCCGCACCTGCGGCTCAAGCCTCGCAGGTGCGGTTACACCAGAAGGCAGCTGTTTTACTTCTTCTTCAAATTCCAAAATTGATCCGTTAACCATCCAGAATCCATCCGAGGCCCCCGGGACCCCGTCCAATCATACCAACCAGTCCCATAACATAACGCGGACCTACTCGAGGCCTCAAATCACATCAAACAGCGCTAAAATCATAAATCACACTCCATTTCATACTTGATGAACTTTAGAACTTCGAACTTCTACATTCAGTGTCGAAACCTATCAAATCACGTCCGATTGATCTCAAATTTTGCACACAAGTCATATTCGACATTACGGACCTACTCCAACTTCCGGAAGCAGAATATGACCCCGAGATCAAAAAGTACACCTCCAGTCAAACTTCTCAAAAACCTTCAAATTCCTAACTTTCGCCAAATGACTCCTAGATGACCTATGGACCTCCAAATTCACTTCCGATCGTGCTCTCAATACTAGAATCACCATACGGAGCTATTCCCAGACTCGGAATCCCAAACAAACATCGATATCACTAAAATGCACTTCAACCCAAACTGAAATTCTTTCAAAATGCTAACTTACACAATGGGCGCCGAAATATTTTCGGGTCATCCAAAACCCAATCCGAACATACGCCCAAGTCCAAAATCATCATACAAACCTGTTGGAACCTTCAAATCCTGATTCCGATGTCATTTGCTCAAAAATCCAATCTTTGTCAATTCCTCCAACTTAAAGCTTCCGAAATGCGAATTCTTTTTCCAAATCAACTCCGAACTTCCCAGAATTCAGTTCCGACCATGCGTACAAGTCATAATACCTGAGTGAAGCTTCTCATGGCCTTAAGCTGACGAACACTGCACTAGAGCTCAAAACAACCGGTCGGGTCGTTACATAAAAGTTGTAGGTATATTTGTCTAATAATACTCTTGCTGTGATCACTTAAGTTCTGTGTCTGCAGTATAGTTGCTCTTGTTGCAATTATTCTTCTCACCATCCAACTAGCTTGTTGTGGTATTGGCATATGTTGTAGCTACTATTGTTTGATATAGTATGTATTGATCCATCTTATCCATAGTTTGTCCCGTTTGTATGATAAGTCCCAACATGTTTTGGCAATTGCTGCTTTGTTCCACAAAGGAAGGTTGATGAGATTAAGTCCACCAACTGAGTTGGGAGTACATATCTTTTCCCATGCTACTAAGGCCTTCCTGGTTATTGTGTTAATTCAAGACCAAATGTAGCTTCTACATAGTGCCTCTATCATTTTCAATACCTTAGCAGATAAGATGAACGATTGAGCCCAGTAAGCTTGGATACCAAAGATAACAGACTGCACCAGCTGCACACGACCAGCATAAAATAGCTTTTTAGTAGTCCAGGAAGAAATCTTAGTTGTGATCTTTTCAATCAAAGGCTGCCACTGTATGAGAGCTATTTTCTTTGTAGACAAAGGAATGCCTAGGTATTTGAAGGGTAAGGATCCTTTTTCAAATCCCAGGTGAGTCAATATCTGTTCCTTCACATCTTGCTTCACCCCACCAAAATACAATAAACTTTTTCCCAAATTAGCCTGCAAACATGATGCCTTAGAGAACTGAGAGAAGCATCTATATAGTGTGGCAACTGAGGATAGATTACCCTTAGCAAATAATAGGAGATCATCAGCAAAATCCATATAAGTTATGTCCAGCTTCCTACATCTGAGGTGATGTTGGAAGGTAGGCTCCTTCTTAAGCTCATGTAAAGATCCATTCAAGTACTCCATCACTATTGCAAAAAGGAAAGGAGAGATAGGATCTCCTTGTCGAAGACCCTTGACAGCATTGAAAGGTTCTATGATTTCTCCATTCACAAGTGTGATGACCCAAAAGGTCATCTTATGTTTTAGAACTCGATTTCCATATCCTGAGGACTTTAAATCCTCATTTTATTCCTCCTCGATTTGCGTGTCCAGTCCAGGCGTGTTTCCGGAAAGCTTTTATGTTGAAAGTTGATAAAATAAGAAATTTTGCTTAAGACCTCATTTGAGTTGACTTCGGTCAATTTTTTTTGTAAACGGACTCGGACTTGTATTTTGATGGTTTTGGTGGGTTCGTATCGAAATATGCCCAGAATCAAATTTCGAGGTCCCTAGCTCGAGATATGAATTTTTGTTGAAAATTGAAAGACTAAAAATCTAAAGGTTTTAAGAATTTGGTTAATGTTTGATCTTGTTGGTATCGGGTCCGTATTTTGGTTTCGGAGCCCGGTACAAGTTCAATATAATATTTATAACTTATCTGTGAAATTTGGTGAGAAACAGAGTTGGTTTGATGTGATTCGAACGTCTGATTGAGGAAATAGAAATTTTAAGATGTTCTTGAGAATTTCATTTGATTTGGTGCTAAATTCGTTTTTCTAGGTATCATCTTGGCGATTTGATCGCACGAGCAAGTTCGTATGATGTTTTAAGACTTGTGTACATGTTTAGTTTGGAGCCCCGAGGGCTCCTGTGAGTTTCGGATAGGCTACAGAGTGAATTGACTTAAGAATTCTTGCCAGTGTGCTTCGAGTGCGAGCCTCGCATTTGCGAAGAAGCTTCGCATTTGCGAGCAGTTGGCTTTGAGGGGACCTTCACAATTGAGAAGCTCATCATCGCAATTGCGATCATTTCAGGCCGCAAATGTGAACAACTATTCGCATTTGCGAAGGCGGCACAACTAGGGAAACTTCGCATTTGCAAAGGTTTTCTCGCAATTGCGGGCTTCGCATTTTCGAAGCCCTGGTCGCATTTACAACATCTGCAGCTGATGAAAAGAGACTTAGATGAGATTTTTCTCCCATTCTTCAAATTTTCAAAACCTATGACCCAAGAGACGATTTTCCAAAGACCACTTCTTCCCTAAATCATAGGTAAGTGATTCGAAACTAGTTTCCTTCAATATTTCACTTCATTTTACAAGATTTCAACCTAGAATTTAAGATTTTCATGGTGGAATTGGGGATTCTTGGGTAGAGACTAGGGATTTGGAAAATTGGGGATTTAGACCTCGAATTAAGGACGGATTCCAAAACCAATTATATATCCGGGCTCGGGGGTTAATGGGTAAATGGATTTTGGTCCGAACCTCGGGTTTTGACCAAGCCGGATCGGGGTCGGTTATTGACATTTTAGGGGAAAGTTTGGGAAATCTAAATTTATGCATTGTAGTTGATTCCTTTAGCGATAATTGATGTTATTGAGTTAATTATGGCTAGATACGAGTGGTTCGGAGGTGGATACTAGAGGAAAAGCAGTAATTGAGCATTGAGTGGCCTGCAGAGCACCGTAAGTGTCGTGTCTCACTTTTACTCGAGGGATTAGGAACCCTTGACTTATTTGTTATGTGAATCCATGTGGGCGGCGTATAGGTGAGGTGACGAGTACCTATGCGCTGCCAATTTATCTGTTTTGCCTGTTTCCTTCCCGTTTTTCTTATATTGCCTTTTCCTGCCTTAACTGCTACATGCTTTAATTTTATTTCCATGCTTAATCGCTACTTGTTAGACATTGTTTCTCTTTGCTGAAGGTATTAGATAGTTCGTAGTTCTGTTGCCTCTTATTATTTTGCTTAAGTCTTTATCGGTACTTTCAAGGCATATTTACTGGATAGGTCTCGCTATGTAGTATTTTTTGTGCAGATTCTATATTGAATGAGGTTTCCTTTTCTTGGTTCAATTTTTGTAGTTATTTATTGTAAAGGACTATTGATTTAGCCTGTTGATTTGACTATGTACGTTGAGTGTTTGTTTCTAATATGGTGGGATCAGGCTGCACGCCGCAGTAGGTGTAATAAGGGAGGATTGATATGGTGCAATAAGGGTGAATGTATATATATACGGTGGGATCGGGTTGCACGCTGCAATAGTGGAATAAGGGTGGATTGATAGGCTAAATAAGGGTGAAATTACGATATTGCTATCGATATATGGTGGGATCGGGTTGCGCGCCGCAAGACACACACACACACATACATACATATATATATATATATATATATATATATTATTTACTATTGTTGATATCATTATGGTGGAATAAAGGAGGATTATGTGCTGTCTGATGGGATCGGATTGCGCGCCGCAACAACCTACGTGTTTCTATTTCTTGGGATATGTTGTTTTTACAACATTTTGTTTGAACTGGTAAGATTGGTAATTCTAGACGACACTGGTTTATTTTCGAGGCTGTGGTTATCATTTCCTGTTGGTTGTTTAATTATGTACTGTATTTCAATTATTCTATCATTATTATATACTGCGTACAGGTTTTAGTGTAAGTGACCCGCCTTAGCCTCGTCACTACTTCGTCGAGGTTAGTCTCGGCACTTACCAGTACATGGGGTCAGTTGTATTGATACTGCACTCTGCACACTGTGCAGATTTTGGCGACGGTCCCACCGGCGGTTATTAGCTAGCTCGGATCATACATTTTTGGAGACTTGAGGTATGGTTGTTCAACGCCCATAGCTCCTGGAGTCCTCATCCTCTGTCTTATTAGCTGTGTACTTTCATTCGATCAACTTGTTACTTATTTCAGACCCTTATGTGTATTACTCTAGTGGTTCGTGCACTCGTGACACCAGGTTCAGGGAATATTAATAGATATTTGACTAGTTGAGCTTCCGCACTATTACTTTAAATTTATTCAGTTATCTCAGTTCTTCTATAACATCTAATTTAACTGTTAAAGGAGTAGATTGTTCTAACATTGGCTTGCCTAGCAGGTGAAATGTTAGGCGCCATCATGGCCCCGATGGTGGGAAATCCGGGTCGTAACAAGTTGGTATCAGAGAACTAGGTTACATAGGTCTCACGAGTCACGAGCAAACTTAGTAGAGTCTGGAGGATCGGTACGGAGACATATGCACTTATCTTCTAGAGGCTATGGAGTTAGGAACAGTTTCACTTCTATTCTTCTTTATCGTGCGGTTTTTATTCTATCATTACTGATTGAACTCTTCTATTTTGTTCTCTCGCATATGGCGAGAACACACACCGGCATCTTCAGCTGAGCAACAGCCAGATCCCTCAGTGGCGGCTCCTACGAGGGGCAGAGTTTAAGGCCGAGGCCGAGGCAAGGGCATGGCTCAGCCCAGAGCTCGAGCAGCAGCACCAGTAGCAGAGCCTCAGGTGGAGTTTGATGATGAGGTTCCAGCCCAGGCTGTTCCCGCCGGACCAGCTCAGATCCTAGAGGGGTTTATAGCCACCCCAGTGCTTCAGGATGCTTTGGTTCATCTAGTGGGCCTTATGGGGAGTCTTGCTCAGACCAACACATTTCCTGTGGCACCAGCCGTCTCTTGGGCTGGGGGAGGAGTACAGACTCCCGCTACTCACACTCCGGAGCAGATGGCTCCCTAGTTTCAGACTCCAATAGCTCAGCCAGTTAGGGTAGTTTCGCCGGGTGTTACAGCACAGACCGGTGACAGATCAGCTATGTCTTCTGAGGCTTTGTGGAGATTGGATAGATTTATAAAGCTTTTCCCAGTTCACTATGGCGGTACATCTTCAGTGGATCCCCAGGACTATCTGGATAGTTATCACAAGGTGTTACGGATCATGGGGATAGTGGAGACGAATGGGGTCGACTTTGCTGCATTTTATCTATCGGGTTCCGCCAATAAATAGTGGAGGGATTATATGTTGGCCAGACCAGCTAGGTTGCCGGCTCTTACTTGGGACCAGTTCTCTCAGCTATTTCTGAAGAAGTATCTTCCTATCACTTAGAGAGAGGACTACCGGAGGCAATTTGAGCATCTACAGCAGGGTTCTATGACTTTCACTCAGCACGAGACTCAATTTTTGGATCTGGACCGTCATGCTATTCTTCTGCTTCCTACCGAGAGAGAGAGAGAGAGAGGGTGAGGAGGTTTATTGAGGGACTTGCTCAGCCTATCAGATTGCAGATGGCTAAGCAGACTGGGAGTGAGATTTCCTTTCAGGCGGCAGCCAATATTGCCAGACGAGTTGAGATGGTTTTAGCTCAGGGGAGTGGTCAGGGCTTTGACAAGAGGCCGCGTCACTCGGATGGATTCAGTGGGGCCTCATCTGGAGGTCGAGGTACTTTTGTTAAAGGCCATCCTCCTAGGCCACTTCATTCAGCGCTCCAGGCTTCCTATAGTGCTTCAGGGAGTTGTGGTCCTTATATGCCTCATTCTGGGTAGCCAGCTCACACTACATCGCCATCTTCTATCAGTGCACCTCCTATTCAGAGTACCGTGGTCAGCCAGTCCATTTGGGCTAGTCTCAGTTTCAGTAGCCACATTATCAAGATTGATGTTTCGAGTGTGGTGGCTATGGGCATATCAGGAGGACCTGTCCAAGATTATTGGGCGTTACGCCACAACAGCAGAGTTCTCGTGCCATGATTCTGGCACCAGGTGAACCACCGCCCGCTCAAACAACTAAAGGTATGGTCCAGAGGTACAGGTCAGGCCGCCAGAGTTGGAGGTCAGGCCTTTAGAGGTGGAGGCCATGCCATAAGAGGTGTAGGCCAGCCAGCAGGAGGGCGCTCTAGAGATATGGTTTAGAGTGGTAAGGCCCAGCCCCGATGTTATTCTTTCCTAGTCAGGCCTGAGGCTGAGTCATCCGATGGTGTTATCACATGTACTGTTTTAGTTTGCAATAGAGATGCTTTAGTTCTATTTGATCCAGGGTCTACCTACTCCTATGTGTCATTTTACTTTGCTTCATATTTGGTTGTGCCCCGTGATTCCTTGAGTGCCCCTATATATGTGTCCACACTTGTGGGAGATTCTATTATTATAGATCGTGTCTATCGTTTGTGTGTGGTTATTATTGGGGGTCTTGGGACTTGCATAGATCTTCTACTTCCTGATATGGTTGATTTTGATGTCATTTTGGGGATGGATTGGCTGTCACCTTATCATGCTATTTTGGACTGTCACGCCAAGACAGTGACCTTAGCCTTGCTGGGGTTGCCTCGATTGGAGTGAGGAGGGACTCCTGGTCATTCTACCAGTAGGGTTATCTCTTATATTAAGGCTCGGCGTATGGTCGAGAAGGGGTGTCTAGCTTATTTGGCTTATGTCGGCTTATGTCCGCGATTCTAGTGTGGAGGTTCCTTCCATGGATTCTGTACCAGTTGTTTGAGAGTTTTCAAAGGCATTTCCTGCAGACCTACTGGGGATGCCACCCGACAGGGATATTGACTTTTGTATTGATTTGGTTCCGAGCACTCAGTCCATTTCTATTCTGCCATATCGCATGGCCCCGCCAGAGTTGAAAAAGTTGAAGGAGCAGTTGCAAGATTTGCTTTATAAGGGCTTCATTAGACCTAGTGTCTCGCCTTGGGGTGCGCCCGTGTTATTTGTAAATAAGAAGGATGGATCAATGAGGATGTGCATAGATATCGGCAGTTGAACAAGGTCACTATCAAGAAAAAAGTATCCATTGCCAAGGATTGATGACTTATTTGATCAGCTTCAGGGAGCCAAGGTGTTATCAAAAATTGATTTGAGGTCTGGCTACCATCAGTTGAGGATTAGGGCATCCGATGTCTTTAAGACAGCTTTTCGGACTTGATATGGGCATTATGAGTTCCTGGTGATGTCATTTGGCTTGACAAACGCCCCAACAGCATTTATGGATTTGATGAACCGGGTGTTCAAGCCTTACCTGGATTCCTTTGTGATTGTGTTTATTGATGATATCTTGATCTACTCCCACAGTCGAGAGGAGCATGAGCAGCATCTTCGGATCGTGCTTCAAATGCTGAGAGACAGCCGTTTGTATGCTAAGTTCTCAAAATACAAGTTTTGGTTGGACTCAGTCGCTTTCTTAGGGCACGTTGTATAAGCAGAGGGTATTCAGGTGGATCCTAAGAAGATTGAGGCCGTTCAGAATTGACCTAGGCCTACTTCAGCCATAGAGATCCGTAGTTTCCTACGATTGGCAGGTTATTACCGTTGGTTTGTGGAGTGGTTTTCATCTATAGCAGCTCCGTTGTCCAGGTTGAACTAGAAGGGTGCCCTGTTCTGATGGTCAAACGAGTGTGAGGCGAGCTTTCAGAAGCTCAAGACAGCTTCGACTACGACGCCGGTGTTGGTGTTGCCTACAGGATCAGGGCCTTATACAGTATATTGTGATGCATCTCGTACTGGAATGGGTGCAATATTGATGCAAGGTTGCAAGCTTATTGCATATGCGTCACGATAGCTAAAGGTTCACGAGAAGAATTATCTTGTTCATGACTTGTAGCTGGCAGCCATTATTCACGCGCTGAAGATTTGGAGACACTATCTTTATGGCGTGTCGTGTGAG
Organism: Nicotiana attenuata; assembly: GCF_001879085.1. Lineage (NCBI taxonomy): Eukaryota > Viridiplantae > Streptophyta > Magnoliopsida > Solanales > Solanaceae > Nicotiana > Nicotiana attenuata. The sequence continues at coordinate 741,601 of NW_017670402.1, read as the reverse complement.
GTGTTCATGGATCAACGGAGTTTGCATTATTTGTTCAAGCAAAAGGAGCTCAATATGAGGCAGGGAAGGTGGTTGGAACTATTGAAAGACTATGATATCACCATCTTGTATCATCCCGGGAAGGTAAATATGGTGGCCGATGCTTTGAGTAGGAAGTCAGCTAGTATGGGCAGCCTTGCGTACATTCCAGTTGGTGAGAGACCGCTTGCATTACATGTTCATGCCTTAGCCAATCAGTTTGTGAGGTTGGATGTTTCTGAGCCCAGCCGTGTTTTAGCTTGCATAGTCGCTCGGTCTTCCTTGTTTGAGTGCATCAAGGAGCGGGTGTATGATGACCCTCATTTGCTTGTCCTTAGGGACACAGTGCGGCACGGTGATGCCAAGTGGGTTACAGTTGGAGATGATGGAGTTTTGAGGATGTAGGGTCGTGTTTGTGTGCCTAATATGGATGGACTTTGCGAGTTGATTCTAGAGGAGGCTCATAGTTCCCGGTATTCTATTCATCTGGGCACCGCCAAGATGTATCAGGAGTTGTGGCAGCATTATTGGTGGAGGAGGATGAAGAAGGATATAGTTGCATATGTAGCTCGGTGTCTAAATTGTCAGCAAGTAAAGTACGAGCATCAGAGACCTGGTGGTTTGCTTCAGAAGATAGAGATTCCTAAGTGGAAGTAGGAGCGTATCACTATGGATTTCGTTGTTGGACTCCCACGGACTTAGAGGAAGTTTGATGCAGTTAGGATTATTGTGGATAGACTGACCAAGTCAGCGCATTTCATTCCCGTGGCACTTACCTATTCTTAAGAGCGATTGGCAGAGATTTATATCCGTGAGATCATTCGCCTTCAAGGTGTGCCTGTGTCTATAATTTCTGATCGAGGTATGCAGTTTACCTCGCACTTCTGGAGGGCAGTACAACGTGAGTCGGGTACGCGCGTTGAGTTGAGCACATCATTTTATCCCCAGACGGATGGACAATCTGCGCGTACTATTCAAATCTTGGAGGATATGCTCCACGCATGTGTTATATACTTTGGAGAATCGTAGGATCAGTTCTTGCCGCTAGAGGAGTTTTCCTACAACAACAACTATCAGTCGAGCATCCAGATGGCTCCCTATGAGGCATTATATGGTAGACGATATCGGTGGTCGATTGGATGGTTTGAGCCGGGGGAGGCTCGGTTATTGGGTACAGATTTGGTACAGGATGCCTTGGATAAGGTTAAGATCATTCAGGATAGACTTCGCATAGCTTAGTCCAAGCAGAGGAGTTATGCCGACCGTAGGGTTCGTGATGTGGCATTCATGGTCGGAGAGAGAGTGTTGCTTCGGGAATCACCCATGAAGGGTGTAATGAGGTTTGGAAAGAAGGGCAAATTGAGCCCTAGGTATATCAGACCTTTTGAGATCCTTGAAGGAGTGGGAGAGGTGGCCTATAGACTTGAATTGCCACTAGGTTTATCAGCGGTACATCCAGTGTTTCATGTGTCCACGCTTTAGAAGTATCACGGCGATCCATCCCACGTGTTACATTTCAGCACTATCCAGTTGGACAAGGATTTGACTTACGAGGAGGAGCCGGTAGCTATTCTAGACCGGCAAGTTCGTCAGTTGAGGTCGAAGAGTTATCCTTCAGTTCGGGTGCAATGGAGAGGTCAGCCTGTTGAGGCAGCTACTTAGGAGTCCGAGTCCGATATGCGGAGTAGATATCCCCGCCCTTTCACCAGCTCAGGTACTTTTCTATGTCTGTTTGAGGACGAACGATTATTTTAGAGGTGGAGAATGTGATGACCCAAGAGGTCATCTTATGTTTTAGAACTTGATTTTCGTGTCCTGAGGCCTTTAGAACCTCATATTATTCCTTCTCAATTTATGTGCGCAGTCCGGGCGTGTTTTCGGAAAGCTTTTATGTTGAAAGTTCATAAAAATAAGGAATTTTCCTTAAAAACCTCATTTGAATTGACTTCGATCAACATTTTTGGTAAACGGACCCGAACTCGTGTTTTGACAGTCCCGGTGGGTCCGTATCAAAATATGGGACCGGGGCGTATGCCCGGAATCGAATTTTGAGGTCCCTAGCTCGAGATATGATTTTTGTTGAAAATTGAAAGACTGAAAATTTGGTTAATGTTTGATCTTGTTGGTATTGGGACCGTATTTATGTTCCGGAGCTCGGTACAGGTTCAATATAATATTTATAACTTATCTGTGAAATTTGGTGAGAAACGGAGTTGGTTTGACATGATTCGGACGTCCGATTGAGGAAATTGAAATTTTAAGATGTTCTTGAGAAGTTCATTTGATTTGGTGCTAAATTTGTAGTTCAAGGTGTTATCTTGGCGATTTGATCGCACGAGCAAGTTCGTATGATGTTTTAAGACATGTGTGCACATTTGGTTTGGAGCCTCGAGGGCTCGGATGAGTTTCGGATAGGCTACGGAGTGAATTTAACTTAAAATTCTTGTTGGTATGCTTCAGGTCTGCGGAACACGCATTTTGGAGGTCTGGCTTGCAAATGCAAGCCTCGCATTTGCGAAGAAGCTTCGCATTTGCAAGTAGTTGCGCTGGGAGGGGACCTTCGCAATTGCGAAGCTCATCATCGCAATCGCGATCATTTCAGGCCGCAAATGCGAACAACTATTCACATTTGCGAAGGTGGCAGAGTTGGGGATACTTCGCATTTGCGAAGGTTTTCTCGCAATTGCGGGCTTCGCATTAGCGAAGCCCTGGTCGCATTTGCGACATCTGCAGCTGATGAAAAGAGACATAGACAGGATTTTTCTCCCATTCTTCAAATTTTCAAAACTTAAGACCTAGGAGACGATTTTCCAAAGACCACTTCTTCCCCAAATCATAGGTAAGTGATTCTAAACTAGTTTCCTACAATCTTGCACTTCATTTTACAAAATTCAACCTAGAATTTAAGATTTTCATGGTGGAAGGGGATTTTTGGGTAGAGACTAGGGATTTGGAAAATTGGGGATTCAGACCTCGAATTGAGGTCGGATTCCAAAACCAATTATATATCTAGGCTCGTGGGTGAATGGGTAAATGGATTTTGATCCTAACCTCGGGTTTTGACCAAGCGAGTCCGGGGTTGGTTTTGAACTTTTTAGGGAAAAGTTTGGGAAATCTAAATTTATGCATTGTAGTTGATTCTTTTAGCAGTAATTGATGTTATTGAGTTAATGTGGCTGGATACGAGTGGTTTGGAGGTGGATACTAGAGGTAAAGCGGTAATTGAGCATTGAATGGCCCGCAGAGCGAGGTAAGTGTAGTGTCTAACTTTGACTCGAGGGATTAGGAACCCTTGACTTATTTGCTATGTGGATACATGTAAGCGGCGTATAGGTGAGGTGACGAGTACCTATGCGCCGCCAATTTATCTATTGTGCCTGTTTCCTTCCCATTCTTCTTATATTGCCTTTTCCTGCCTTAACTGCTACATGCTTTACTTGTATTTCCATGCTTAATTGCTATTTGTTAGACACTGTTTCTCTTTGCTGAAAGTATTAGATAGTTCGTAGTTTTGTTGCCTCCTATTGTTTTGCTTAAGTCGTTTATCGGTACTTTCAAGGCATATTTTTGGATTGGTCTCGATGTGTAGTATTATTCGTGCTGATTCTATATTGAATGAGATTTCCTTTTCTTGGTTCAGTTTGGTAGTTATTTATTGTAAAGGCCTGGTGATTTAGCCTGTTGATTTGACTGTGTATATTGAATGTTTGTTTCTGATATGGTGGGATCGGACTGCATGCCGCAACAGGTGTAATAAGAGAGGATTGATACGGTATAAGGGTGAATGTATATATATACGGTGCGATCGGGTTACATGCCGCAACAAGTGGAATAAGGGTGGATTGATGGTGAAATAAGGGTGAAATTACAATATTGATATTGATATATGGTGGGATCGGGTTGTGCGCCGCAACATATATATATATATATATATATATATATATATATATATATATATATATATAATTTACTGTTGTTGATATTGTTATGGTGGATTAAGGGAGGATTAAGTATTATCTGGTGGGATCGGGTTGCGCGCAGCAACAACCTATATGTTTCTATTTCTTGAGGTGTGTTGTTTTTACAATATTTTGTTTGAACTGGTAAGATTAGTAATTCTGGACGACACTGGTTTATTTTTGAGGCTGTGGTTATCATTTCCTGTTGGCTGTTTAATTATGTACTGTATTTCAATTATTCTGTCATTATTATATACTGCGTACCGGTTTTAGTGTAAGTGACCCGCCTCAGCCTCGTCACTACTTCGTCGATGTTAGACTCGGCACTTACCAGTACATGGGGTCGGTTGTACTAATACTGCACTCTGCACACTGTAGAGATTTCGGAGACAGTCCAAGGCGGTTATTAGCGATCTCGGATCATACATTCGCGAAGACTTGAGGTACGACTGTTCAGTGCCCGCAGATCCTTGAGTCCCTATCCTATGTTTATTTAGCTGTGTACTTCCAATTCGAACATCTTGTTACTTATTTCATTATATGTGTTACTCTAGTGGTTCGTGCACTCATGACACCAGGTTCAGGAAATTGTAATAGATATTTGGCTAGTTCAGCTTCCGCACTGTTACTTTAAATTTATTCAGTTATCTCAGTTCTTCTATAAAATCTAATTTAACTGTTAAAAAGAGTAGATTGTTCTAATGTTGTCTTGCTTAGGAAGTGAATTGTTAGGCGCCATCACGGTCCCGATGGTGGGAAATCTAGGTGACAACAAGGATAGTATAGTTGACTGTCTTGATGCATTCCATTATCCACCAGATAAACCTGTTAGAAAATCCAAGCTCCTCCATCACCTGTTGTAAGAATATCCATTCTACTGAGTCATAAGCTTTTTGGAGATCAATCTTTATCAGACATCTAGGAGATATTTGGGCTCTAATGTAAGATTTGACTAGCTCATGAGCTAGGATGACATTGTCAGCAATCTTTCTACCAGGGATGAAGCCTGCTTGAGCTTCACAAATAATGTAAGGCATGACTTTCTATAATCTAGAAGTTAAGATCTTAGAGATCATCTTGTATAGGATTGAACAGCAAGCTATTGGTCTATACTCTTTGACTGTGGTAGGTTTAGTCACTTTAGGAACTAATGTAACAATGGTGCAGTTTATGGACTTATAGATCTTTCCAGTTGTGAAGAGCTCTTTTACAGCATCTGTGATCTAAGTGTTGATAATGTCCTATGCTTTTTTGAAGAAGGCTGCATTAAAGCATCAATACCTGGAGCTTTATCATCACCAATTTCTTTAAGACTATCAACAATATCTTGATTAGTTACTTCTGCACAGAGATCAACTCTTTGTTGATGAGATAGTGTAAGATCATTATTCATGTACATTCTATTGATGGCAGGCAAAGAAGTGGCAGCTGATCCCATTAAGCTTTTGTCGAAATCAATAATCTCTCTTTTGATAGCATCAAGGTCAGTCAACTTGTCTCCTAGTAAAGTTGTGATTTCTGTGATTTGCTTCTTTTGAGTTCTATCCTTCATTAGTGATGTGAAGTACTTAGAATTTGAATCTCCAAGTTGTATCCATTTTTCTCTAGCTTTCTGCTGCAGAAAACTCTCTTCAATTAATGACCACTTCTCAAGGTTCAGTAGTGTTTTCTTCTCCATATCTAGTAAAGCATCAGTGCAATTCTTTAAGATTTTCTCTTGGATATCCCTTAGATCTATTCTAGCTTTCTCAATTTTCTAAGTGATGCCCCCGAATTCCTTAGAGTTTAAAGCTTTCAAAGGAGGTTTCAGGTCTTTCAATCTTGCCCAAACTGATTTCAAAGTACCTTGTGTACCTTGTGAATTCCACATGCTATAAACTATTTGAGAAAAGTCTTCATCTACTGCCCATATGATAAAAAATCTGAAAGGCACTCTACCTTTCCATGTGGAAGATGTCAGTGTTAATAGCATAGAAGCATGGTCTGAAATTTGACGCAACCCATAATTTGTTTCCATATGACCCTAGGACATCATCCACTCATAATTGCCAAAAACTCTGTCCAATGTACTGCTGACTCTATCTGCTCCAGGCTACTTATTAGACCATGTATAGTAGTCACCCTTCCAAGGTAGTTCTGTCAATGTGGTATGTTGCAGGCAGGCAGCAAAGTCTTGTCTTTCTGAGTAGCTTAGTAGGTTACAATACATTCTGAGGGTGTTTGGATTGGCTTATAAAAAGTAGTTTTTAAGCTAAAAGTGAAAAGCCATAAGTTGGTAATACCCAACTTTTGGCTTTTGGCTTATTTCTGTACTTTTTATGCCTAAAAGTGAGTGCTTTTAAGCACTTTTTATCATTGCCAAACACCACACAAATTAAAAAAAGTTCTTAAAAGCCAATAAGCACTTAAAACAAGCCAATCCAAATACCCTCTCTATCATTAGGGTATAGTACTGCATTAAAATCTCCAGCTATCATCCGTGGTACTGTTATACTCAGTGATAGTTGTTGTAAGTTATCCCAGAGGTCTCTTCTTTGTTCCAGTCCAATGTGGCCATACACTACTGTGAGTAAGCAGTTAATATCACCTCTTCTACTTTTTACCTAACAATGTATCATTTGAGCATCATATTTAATACCATTGATGATCAAGTTACTGGTATCCCATAGTATCCAGATCCTTCCATTCCTAACATCCTTGTAGTTTGTCAGTATACTCCATCCAGGAGCAATAGCTTTTGAGATCTTTTGAGCATTCCCTTCCTTCACTTTAGTTTCTATAAGTCTTACTAGCTTGATTTAATTTCCCCTAATATACTCTCTAACCTCCTTTTGTTTATTCCTTTTATTTATACCCTTATGTTCCAGATCAACCAATTCATCATTGTTGTAAGATATTTCCACCTCTATCCCCGGGTGGAATGTGCTCCTCATGTCTGCTTGTTGATACAGCTTCAAATCTATTCTTCATTGGGATGGGAGTCAAAGGTGGGAAGTTGATAAAGTTAAATTCAGGGCTTTGCACTGCTTTGCCTCTGTCATCCTGCTTCTCAGCTATAGGAATCATGTTCTGTTGGTCATTAGTCCCCTTAGGAACAGGTACCATTGTTGTTCCTCTTTGATCCGCAGCTTTCACTTTGTTGCCATCTTGCTATTGTTCCTCAGATGAAGTTACATTCTGAGGTCCAGTTGCATCATGTATAGGCCCATTTGTTCTCCATTCTTGTGTGATAACCTTGTTACTTCTTGTTCTCCTTGTCTGGTTAGGCTGCTGCATTACAGCTCGTGCCTGGTTGGTACATTTGTGTCCTACAACCAAACATTTGCCACAATAAGCAGGTTTCCAGTCATAGGTTACAATTTGCAGAAACATCTTTCCATAAGGATCCATAACCATAATTTCAGTGGGCAATTCTTTTGTAACATTAACTTCAATAAGCATTCGAGCATAGGATACTCGAGTCTGCATAGTAGTACACTCATCAGCAAAGACAGGAGTCCCAATTATACTAGCAATTCTGCTTAGAGACAATACTTCAATTTCTGGTTTATACAGTTTGAGCTATGTTCATGTGCTTAAATATTAATGCTTCTAATAGTTAGATACTAAGGCCTTTTACGCGGTAAACATCCATGGAAAACGCCCAAAGCCTGTTACTGCTTAGCTATGACTAGGGGTGGCAAAATGGTTAGAAGAAAATAGTTAACCACCCATATTATCCACTAAAAATGGGTTGGATAATGAACTTTTTAACAACGGGCTAAATATGGATAAGAACCATATTATCCATCTAGAAAATGGATAACCAATGAGCAACCAACGGATAACCAATGAGTCTAACTTTTATATTTATAAAACCTCAAATTGGGGGATCCTCAAGTTAGGGAGACTAAGAATTCTCCCAAAAGTGATCATATGCAAGAAGTCATGGATAATATGGTTACCCATATTAACCTCCGGTTAATCCATTTTTATCCGTATTAAATATGGGTCGGGTCGAATAATTTATCCGTTTCTCATTACCCGTTTTTGACCCAAATTGTTACAACCCATATTCACGTACATTAGTTCATGCCATAAGGTAGTCGACATAAATCCATGCATAGATTATCTTTAAGATGAGAAGAAATTAATCATATTGGTCTTAAATGATACAAAGGTGTATAAGGGTGGTTAACAAGTATTAGAAGTTAAATGAATCAAGGATGTTGTCAGCCGTATTTTCGAGTAAACCTAGAGGTGCTTAATACAATCAAGAGGTCGTGTTCTAAGATGTTTGAATCATATAATATCCATATCATAAGTCTTGAAGTCAAACGAGTTATGAAACAAAAGTCGACAAGTTGTCGCAACTTAGGTTCATAATTTTACTTAAACATTAGGTCAAATGTTACTAAGCTTTTATCCCAATTTACTTGGAATTACGGGGTGATATACCCACCAAATTGAATATCTATGAGTCTAGTTTCCAATGCATTAAACCGTTCGTCGACACGATCTCGGAGTAGAGAGAAATTCGTATTTTCGCGAGATTGCGCCGAGCACCTCTCTATGGGGCCCACTTAGGCGGTTTAAGAAACACCCTCTCAAGGTTCTCTCAAGATTCAAGACCCAAACAAAGGGCAAACAACACAAATCAAGTATCGGGAATCTCGTGGCACTAGTAAGTTTCTTGTTCTTCTTGTTGCTGCTCATTTTTGTGTTGTTCCAGCTCGTGTGGGAGGTTGTTTCAAGGGGTTTATGTTCTGTAAATACTCCCTCAAGTTCTTTATATCAACCCTAGGTGATTTTAAGCCTTCTAAAGTGATTCTAGTACCGAAAAACCCTAATTGATTGCTAGTTTCGCTTCCTTGTTGTTGTGGCAGCATTGGAGAGATATTTCGTGGACAATTAAGGTCAAATTGGAGTTCTTATTTCTGTCTAAAGGTAGGGAACCTCTTACTCTACATGTATTTAAGATTATAAAAGTTGCGGCTAAGTCATTGAAGCTAGAACTTGTGAAATATATATCGAAAGGCTTGGTAGTAATGTTAACGGTTGGTGGACTGTTTTGGGAGGCTCAATATGATTAACATTGATGTTTTTTTGGCTGTTTGGTGATTGTTTTCACTTGTGGGAAGTCATATAAATAGGGGAGGTGCTGTCCATTTCATCGTAAAATAGGTTGTGGTCAGTACATAATAGTTACGACGCTTAAACGTTAACGATAGTGTCATTTCTCCTATTGTAGACTAAGAAGTCGTGACATTTGCATAGCTTGAGGTGGGTAGTATATACAAGGTATGTGAGGCTATCCCTTTCCTTCATTTGAACGACTTCGATTGTACATAATGTAATGAACGAGCTACCAAAGATACTCTACTCTTAGAAGCTAGCAGTACTTACATTGTTTCCCCTCTTATGGAACGATTGATGTTGATGTTGCTTCTCTTATTTTTATGATCAATGTTGTTGGTACTTCCTGACTCTTATAAGGTTCATAGTGAAGAGTTAGTTCTAATATCGTGTACAGAGGATACCGACCATACGTCACTCCGAAAGGTTTAGAACGTGATTCCATGAGTCGAGCATGCATTATATATATATATATGTATCTATTTTACTCTACCGAGCCGCGCTATTGTCGGCTGGGTACGGCACCTATTGTACAACCACTGATCAGTTGGGTTTACGAGCTCCACGTGGCCGGGTACGATTCTACCGAGCCTTATGATGGCCGTGTACGTTTTTACCGAGTCCTCTTTGAGGCCGAGTATGTTATGATGATGATGATGCCCACAGAGGCATGTGTTTTAAAAGTTTATGTATATATATGTCTGTATCATGCATTTCATGTCAGTAGCCCACAGAGGTACCTAGATGTTACAGGTTGTATATTCTCTATCCTTATTCACATTACTGTTCATAGTTATGCTTTCCTGCCTTGCATACTCAGTACTTTATTCGTACTGACATCCTTTTTATTTGTGGATGCTGCATATCATGCTACAGGTCCTGATAGATGGGTAGACGCAGCTCCCCCACAACAGCAGGCTGCCCAGTTCAGCGGTTATTGGCGAGATCCCTTCTCCGAACTTGTCGTGGTCTTGGTATGCATTTTTGTTATTGACATTATGGGTATGTCGGGGCCCTATTTCGGCAATGTTGCAGCACTTATATTCCTTTAGAGGCTCATAGACAGGTGTCGACTCATGTATAGTTGGGTATGCCTTGTCGGCTGATTTTTGTTGTATAGTCTTTCATGGTAGCGTGGTAGCTCGTACCTTATATATAGTTTCTTGATTGCCTGGTCATCCCATGTTATGTATGTTCATGCCATCATCTTTCATTGTTGGTTGTCCATGATCCATGTCTACCATTTATATTGATCTCGTCGGCCCTAATAGATAATAAATAAGGTTAGATATAATGTACATTGGTGCTCGGCAAGTATGGCCGGGTGCTAGTCATGGCCCTCCAGTTTGGGTCGTGACAAACTTGGTATCAGAGCAAGTATATCCTAGGGATTGTCTGCCGTGTCTAGTAAAGTCTTGATTATGGATGTATAGCACGCCACATTTATAATTAGGAGGCTACATGACATCTAGGGTTGTTACCTTCTTCCTGAATCTAGATTGTGTGTAGAGTTGAGTCGTAAGTGTTCGTCTCTAATATTCACCTTGTTTTCTTCCAGTTATGCCTTCGACTAGGAAGCAAGCGATTAGTAGACGACTTGATACAGTTGAGGGAGAGGGTACCAGTCAGGTGCCTCAAGCTAGAGCAGGCCAAAATGAGGCTTAGAGCGAGATGCCGTCTCATACCTCATCTACTCTGTCTCCTCCACAGGATATTAGGAGGCACCCAGCACCACCAGTTCCGCCGTATGGCACTACGGACCAGGATATGCAGAGTGCAGTGCGGTTGTTGACTAGCTTGGTAGCTGCTCGGGCTCAGAGGCAGAATACCAGTGTTGTCGATAAACCGGCTAGTACAGGAGTTCGTGATTTTACTAATCTAAACCCTCCAGTGTTTACTAGATCAGACCCTAAGGAGGACCCGAAGACTTTTATTGATCAGGTTCATCGTACATTGCGGGTTATGCATGCTAGTGATACAGAGGCAGTAGAGTTGGCTTCTTATTGGTTACGGGATTTAGCGGTTTTCTGGTATGATAATTGGGAGATATCCAGGGGTCCGAACGCTCCTCCAACTGTGTGGAAGGAATTTTCTGAAGCCTTTCTTCGTCATTACTTGCCAGTTGAGATACGATGAGCTAGAGCTGATAAGTTCTTGAACCTTCGACGAGGTAATATGAGTGTGCGAGAGTATAGTACGCAGTTTGATTCTTTAGCAAGGTATGCTCCCCATATGGTGGCCGAGATGAGTGATAGGGTGCATCTGTTCGTGAACGGGTTGGGACCACATCTGATAAATGAGTGCACGACAGCCTCCTTGGTGGAAGGCATGGATATTTCCCGTATTCAGGCTTATGCCCAGACCCTAGAGGATCGTAAGCGCTAGCAGAGGGTAGATAGGGAGCAGGATAGGGGCCAGCATAAGAGGGCGAGATTTGCAGGGTATTCTGATGACTTTAGAGGCAGCGTCAGGCCCCAGTCTTCGAGGAGTTCAGCGCCACCTGTAGCTAGTGCTCCTCCACAGTTTTAGAGGCCTCGATATGATCGATTTACCTATTCTGGTCCAGGTCAGAGTTTGCGGTCATTAGGCTCGCAACATCACATGGATACTAGTTAGACAAGACCCCCAACACCACGTTGTGATCAGTGCGGCAAGGCCCACTTTGGATTGTGCTGTCGAGGTTCTGATGCGTGCTATTCTTACGGACAGCCTGGCCATATGATGCGAGATTGTCCTAACAGAGGAGGTGGTGGTATGGCTCAGCTGACTGGATTTGTGTCTGGTTCTTCCTCATCAGTTCGACCTCCAGCACGGGGTTTTCAACAGTCGACATGTCGTGGTAGAGGTAGAGGTTCAGTGACGAGTTCGAGTGGTGCTCAAAATCGAACCTATGCTCTAGTAGGTCGACAGGATCTCGAGTCGTCTCCAAATATTGTTACAAGTATATTGTCTGTGTTTTCTTATGATGTATATGCGCTGATTGATCTGGGATCTACATTATCATATGTTACACCCTTTGTGGCTAATAAGTTTGGTGTTGAACGTGAATTGATAAGTAAACCCCTTGCGGTATCTACTCCGATAAGAGATTCTGTGATTGCTAGAAGGGTATATAGAGGTTGCACTGTGATGATTTGTAGTCGTCAAACCTCGGCAAATTTATTTGAGTTAGAAATGGTTGATTTCGATATGATAATTGGAATGGACTGGTTGGCCTCATGCTATGCAAATGTTGACTGTCGTACGAAGATGGTTAGGTTTCAGTTTCCTGGTGAACCCGTCATTAAATGGAAGGGGAACATTGCTACACCGAAAGGTAGGTTTATTTCCTATCTTAAGGCAAGGAAAATGATCTCAAAAGGTTACGTTTATCATCTCGTTCGCGTTAGGGATGCGGAGGTAAAGCCGCCTACTCTACAATCAATCCCCGTGGTCAATGAATTTCCAGATGTTTTCCCACATGAACTCCCAGGCCTTCCTCTTAAAAGGGAGATTGAGTTTAGCATTGATGTGTTGCATGACACTCAGTCGATCTCTATCCCTCCATACAGAATGGCCCCGGTAGAGTTGCGAGAGTTGAAGGCGTAGTTGAAGGACTTGCTGGATAAGGGCTTCATTAGGCCTAGCACTTCACCTTGGGGCGCGCCGATTTTTTTCGTGCGGAAGAAAGACGGGTCGTTAAGGATGTGTATCGATTATCGACAGTTGAATAAGTCTACTATAAAGAACAAGTATCCACTTCCAATGATTGACGACCTTTTTGACCAACTCCAGGGTGTCAAGTATTTCTCCAAGATTGACTTACGTTCAGGGTATCATCAGGTGAGGGTTAAGGAGAAGGATATTCCAAAGACGGCCTTCCGGACAAAATATGGGCACTTTGAGTTCTTGGTGATGTCGTTTGGGCTAACAAATGCCCCAACAGCTTTTATGGATCTCATGGATACTGTATTCAGGACCTATCTTGATGTGTTCGTGATTGCATTCATTGATGACATTCTGGTGTATTCTCGTTCGGAGGCGGAACATGCGAGCCACTTGCGGATAGTATTACAGACGCTTCAGGATCGTAAGTTATATGCTAATCTCTCCAAATGTGAATTCTGGCTGAACTCAATAGCATTCCTTGGCCATGTGATATCTGACGAGGGTATTAGTGTCGACACTTAGAAGATCGATGCAGTAAAGAATTGGCCGAGACCTACAACACCATCAAAAGTCCGCAGCTTCCTGAAGCTAGCAGGATATTATATGCGGTTTGTAGAAGGCTTTTCCTCTATATCAGCACCATTGACTAAGTTAACAAAGAAAGATACCAAGTTCCAGTGGTCTGGCGTTTGTGAATGTAGTTTTTAGGAGCTGAAGAATCGATTGACATCCGCACTAGTATTCTCTCTCCCTAAAGAAACAGAAGGTTATGTGGTATATTGTGATGCCTCAGGTATAGGTTTGGGGTGCGTATTGATGCAGCATGGGAAGGTGATTGCTTATGCATCAAGACAATTGAAGAAGCATGAAAATAATTATCCAACCTATGATTTGGAATTGCCTGCAGTAATATATGCTTTGAAGATATGGCGACACTACTTATACGGCGTCCATGTTGATATCTACACAGATCACAAGAGTTTACAATACATCTTCAAGCAGAAGGAGTTGAATTTGAGGCAACGTAGGTGGCTTGAATTACTGAAAGACTACGACGTCGAGATATTGTATCATCCCGGTAAAGCCAATATTGTGGCAGACGCTCTCAGCCGTAAGTCAATGGGAAGCTTAGTACATATTGAGGTAGGTAGACGGGGGTTGACTAAAGAGCTTCATCAGCTAGCCAATATGAGAATCAGATTGTTAGACTTTGATGACGGATGTGTTACTGTACAAAATACATCAGAATCATCTTTGATAGCCGAGGTAAAAGCGCGGCAATATGAAGATCCTATCTTAGTATGATTGAGAGAGAGCATTCAACAGTATAAAATTACGGATTTTGAGATCGGAGGAGATGGGGCACTGAGATACCAGGGCCGATTATGTGTGTCTAATGTGGCAGGGTTGCGAGAGAAGATTATGGGCGAGATTTATCAATCCTGATATTCCATCTATCTCGGCTCGACAAAGATGTATCATGATGTCAAGGAGCAGTATTGGTGGGATAACATAAAGAAGTCTATTGCAGAATTTGTAGCCCAGTGTCCCAATTGTCAACAAGTAAAGATAGAACATCGGAAACCCGGTGGATTGCTTCAGAATATAGAGATTCCGACCTGGAAATGGGAGGTGATTAATATGGACTTCATTATTGGATTACCTCGCTCTTATCATAAGTTTGACTCCATCTGGGTGATAGTTGATCGACTTACAAAATGTGCCCATTTTTTGCCAGTTAAGACAACTTACACGGTTGAAGATTATGCGAAGTTGTATATCAAGGAGATTGTTAGGCTTCATGGTGTGCTGGTATCTATTATATTAGACCGAGGAGCTCAATTTACGGCTAACTTTTGGAGGTCTTTTCAGAAGGGTTTAGGCACACAAGTGAATCTCAACACTGCATTTCATCCGCAGACTGACGGACAGGCTGAACGTACCATTCAGACACTTGAAGATATGCTTCGAGCATGTGTTCTTGATTTTAAGGGGAATTGGGATGACCATCTTCCACTCATAGAATTCGCCTACAATAATAGCTACCATTCCAGTATTAAAATGGCCCCATACAAGGCACTATACGGGAGGAGATGTAGATCACCAGTTGGATGGTTCGAAGTCAGTGAAACAGAATTATATGGGCCAAATTTGATTCACCAAGCCATTGAGAAGGTGAGAGTGATACAGGAGCGATTGAGGATGGCACAAAGCAGGCAAAAGTCTTATTCCGATGTCCGACGTCATGATCTGGAGTTTGAGGTTGGTGATTGAGTTTTCCTGAGGATCTCACCAATGAAGGGTGTTATGCGTTTCGGGAAGAAAGGTAAGCTGAGTCCAAGGTATATCGGGCCGTATAAAATTCTTCGACGAATTGGACAGGTTGCTTATGAGTTAGAATTGCCATCCGAACTGGAATTTGTCCATCAGGTATTCCATGTATCCATATTGAGGAAATGTATTGGAGACCCTTCTCGAGTCGTCCCTATCAAAGATGTACAAGTTACAGAGGATCTATCAAATGAAGAAGTGCCAGTGGTTATATTAGATCGACAAATCCGCAAGCTGAGAACAAAAGCTGTAGCTTCCGTCAAAGTATTGTGGAGGAACAAGAATATGGAAGAAATGACATGGGAAGCAGAAGAGGAGATGAAGTCTAAATACCCTTACCTGTTCCAGAAGGAAGATAACGAGGATGCCAGGGTAACGCAGGACGCATTAGAAGATGAAACAGCTCTATGAGGTAAGCAATAGCTTGAGAATACTTTTCCTTAATACAAAATGGTGATATGCAGATAATGTACATATCCATTATGCTTTATATAACCTTGTGAGGCCATACGTTGGGCTTAACTGCTTGCAAGTTTTGCTAGTGACCATTTTATACGGGAAAATTGACCGGAAATTTTCGTTGGAATCCACGATGATTTGGACTCCCCATAAACCCTTACATTCGAGGACGAATGTTCCTAAGGGGGGAGGGTGCTACAACCCATATTCACGTATTTTAGTTCATTCCATAAGGTAGTCGACGTAAATCCATGCAGGGATTATCTTTAAGATGATAAGAAGTTAATCTTATTGGTCTTAAATGATACAAAGGTGTATAAGGGTGTTTAACAAGTATTAGAAGTTAACCGAATCAAGGATGTTGTCAGCCGTATTTTCGAGTAAACCTAGAGGTTCTTAATACACTCAAGAGGTCGTGTTTTAAGGTATTTGAATCATATAATATCCGTATCATAAGTCTTGAAGTCAAACGAGTTATGAAACAAAAGTCGACAAAAGTTGTCGCAACTTAGGTTCATAATTTTTCTTAAACATTAGGTCAAATGTTACTAAGCTTTTATCCCAATTTACTTGGAATTACGGGGTGATATACATACCAAATTGAATATCTATGAGTATAGTTTCCAACGCATTAAACCGTTCATCGATACGATATCGGAGTAGAGAGATATTCTCGTTTTTGCGAGACTGCGCCAAGCACCACTCTATGGGGCCCACTTAGGCGGTTTAAGACATTTGGATATATATATGATGCCTCCAACCCGTTTTAAGTTATTTTTTTCAGTATATTCAGACCTTAGAACCCTAGAAACACCCTCTCAAGGTTCTCTCAAGATTCAAGACCCAAACAAAGGGCAAACAACACAAATCAAGTGTCGGGAATCCTGTGGCGCTAGTAAGCTTTTTGTTCTTCTTGTTGTTGCTCATTTTTGTGTTGTTCCAGCTCGTGTGGGAGGTTGTTTCAAGGGTTTTATGTTCTGTAAATACTCCCTCAAGTTCTTAATATCAACCCTAAGTGATTTCAAGCCTTCTAAAGTGATTCTAGTACCGAAAAACCCTAATTGATTGCTAGTTTCGCTTCCTTGTTGTTGTGGCAGCATTGGAGGGATATTTCGTGGACAATTAAGGTCAAATTGGAGTTGTTCTTTCTGTCTAAAGGTAAGGAACCTCTTACTCTACATGTATTTAAAATTATTCAAGTTGCGGCTAAGTCATTGAAGCTAGAACTTGTGAAATATATATCGAAAGGATTGGTAGTAATGTTATCGGCTGGTGGATTGTTTTGGGAGGCTAAATATGATTAACATTGATGTTGTTTGGGCTGTTTGGTGATTGTTTTCACTTGTGGGAAGTCATATAAATAGGGGAGGTGTTGTCTGTTTCATCGTATAATAGGTTGTGGTCGGTACATAATAGTTACGACGCTTAAACGTTAACGATAGTGTCATTTCTCCTATTGTAGACTAAGGAGTCGTGACATTTGCATAGCTTGAGGTTGGGCAGTATATACAAGGTATGTGAGGCTATCACTTTCCTTCTTTTACACGACTTCGATTGTACGTAATGTAATGAACGAGCTACCAAAGATACTCCACTCCTAGAAGCTAGCAGTACTTACATTGTTTCCCCTCTTATGGAACGAGTGATGTTGATGTTGCTTCTCTTATTCTTATGATCAATGTTGTTGGTACTTCCTGATTCTTATAAGGTTCATATTTAAGATTTAGTTCTAATAACGTGTACAGAGGATACCGACCTTACGTCACTCTGAAAGGTTTAGAACGTGATTCCATGAGTCGAGCATGCATTATATATATGTATCTATTTTACTACACCGAGCCGCGCTATAGTCGGCCGGGTACGGCACCTATTGTGCAACCACTGATCAGTTGGGTTTACCGAGCTCCACGTGGCCTGGTACGATTCTACCGAGCCTTATGATGGCCGGGTACGTTTTTACCGAGTCCTCTTTGAGGCCCGGTATGTTATGATGATGATGATGCCCACAGAGGCATGTGTTTTAAAAGTTTATGTATATATATGTCTGTATCATGCATTTCATGTCATTAGCCCACACTGGTACCCAGATGTTACAGGTTGTATATTTTCTGTCCTTATTCACATTACTGTTCATAGTTATGCTTTCCTGCCTTGCATACTCAGTACTTTATTCGTACTGACGTCCTTTTTATTTATGGACGCTGCATGTCGTGCTATAGGTCCTGATAGACGGGTAGATCCAGCTCCCCCACCACAGTTGGCTGCCCAGTTCAGCAGTTATTGGCGAGATCCCTTCTCCGGACTTGCCGTGGTCTTGGTATGCATTTTTGTCATAGACATTATGGGTATGTCGGGGCCCTGTTCTGGCAATGTTGCAGCACTTATGTTCCTTAGAGGCTCATAGACATGTGTCGACTCATGTATAGTTGGGTATGCCTTGTCGGCTGATTTTTATTGTATAGTCTTTCATGGTAGCGTGGTAGCTCGTACCTTATATATGTTTCTTGATTGCCTGGTCATCCCATGTTATATATGTTCATGCCATCCTCTTTCATTGTTGGTTGTCAATGATCCATGTCGACCATTTATATTGATCTCGTTGGCCCTAAAAGATAATAAAGAAGGTTAGATAAAATGTACATTGGTGCTCGGCAAGTATGGCCGGGTGCTAGTCATGGCCCTCTAGTTTGGGTCGTGACACAAATCATATCCGATCCGACCCGACCTGACCCGTCCGTTTGCCAGTCCTAGCTATGACTGCCGCCCTAATTGAAATTTTGTGTTTTTTTAAGACCAATTTAATGCAAGATGTTTTAATAGCAACCTGGTTACGTGCATAATTTATCTTTTTACCATCTGTAACGATCTGACCGGTCGTTTTGAGCTTTTGCACTTTTCTCGTCAGTTCCCGAACATAACTTGCCCCGTGTGATGTATTATGACTTATGTAAATCGTTGGTTTTGGCTTTGAGGGCAGTCGGAACGAATTTGGAAGAACAGTTCTCAGTTTGAAGGTTAAAATTTGAAAGGTTTGACCAAGATTTGACTTGTTAGTAGAAGATCTCGGAGTGGAATTTTTATGATTTGGTTAGCTCCATTAGGTGATTTGGGACTTGGGAGCGCGTCCGGAATGTATTTTGGAGGTCCATGGTAGATTTAGGCTCGAATTGGCGAAATTGGAAATTTGGCGTTTTCCGGTCGGTAGTGGAAATTTTGATATTGGGGTCAAAATGGGATTCCAGAAATTGGAGTAGGTCCGTTGTGTCATTTGTGACGTGTGTGCAAAGTTTCAGGTTATTCGGACAAGGTTTGATTGACTTTTTGATCGGATTTGGATTTTGGAAGTTTTGGAATTCTTAGGCTTGAATGCGAGGGTGATTCGATGTTTTGATGTTGTTTTGAGGATTCCGAAGGTTGGAACAAGTTTGAATGATGTTATGGGGTGTGTTGGCATGTTTGGTCGGGGTCCCATGAGTCTCGGATAAGTTTCGGAAGAGTTTTGGAAGATTTTTGTCGTTTTGAGCATAAGCATGTAATGATCCAAAGGTTCATTTTTAGTTCTAGAGATCGAAATTTGATTTCGAGACTTCCGAAATTTTGATAATGAATTATAGGAGTGATCTGGAAAGTTTGGTCTAATTTCATCAAGTCGTGATTGGGCTTTTGACGCGAAACATGAGTTAATTGTTTAACGAGCGAAATGGGCATCGCACTGAGCAAATCAACTCCGAATTTAGTTTCGATTGAAGGGCTATGTTCGTATTATTATTTTTGACTCATAGGAACAAGAATCATCGAATTCCAAGTTGGTATGGTGGAGTTAGAGCCTTTTTAGTGAAAATAAATATTGCTGGTGCAGCAGGAACTGGTGCGCACCTTTAGCGACCAGATTTGGCACTTTTAGCGACCAGAATCGGGTGTATTAGTGTTGTTCTGTTTCTTTTGCTCATTTTGACATTTTTTTGGTGTAAGAACACGGCTTGGGGCGATTTTTAAGCAAGAAATCATGGAAATCTTGAGGTAAGTCCCTTGTGATCATTTCTACTCCATAATATTGAATTATCATCGAAGAATCCGACTAGATTACATGCTTTTGAGGTTTAAATTGGGGATTTGGACCTAGGGATTTGAAAATAAGATTTCAAGATTTGGAGGCTTAATTGTTATCAGAATTTAATAATTTTGGTAAGCTTGGACTCGTGGTTGAATGTGTTGTTGGATTTTGTTAATTTTGTCGGATTTCGAGACGTGAGCCCGGGGGTCAGATTTGAGCAATTTCGGGATTCTTGATGTAAATTGGATATTTTCGAGTGGGCTTTGTTCCCTTAGCATATTTTCATGGTTATGTACTGATTGTGGCTAGATTTGGAGCATCCGGAGGTCGATTCGGGAGGGCAAAGGCATCGCGGGCTAGAGTTAATGATTGTAATTGATGCTCTGAGTGTTTGAAACCCCGAATTGCACATTGTAGTGCTATATTGAGGTGAGGCACATGCTTGATGATGAGCGTGGGGTTGTGTACTATTGGGGACTGTGACTTGGTCCGTCCCGATTGATGATTTTACCGCGTATTTGACTGAAATCTATTTGCTATCATCATTATTTGGGATGAATGCCATATTTGGGCTTCGTGCCAACTATTTGGACCCTTCGGGGATTTTTGTTGATATTTGCTCACTGTTTTGACTTTATACTTGAACTCGGTCATGTTATTTTCTACTGTTTTCAAAACTCAGCCATGTTCACTCAGTTTTAATACTCAAATGATATTTAAATGATGTTTTGGTCTGAGAAACATTGTTTTACAGTTGCGCGTGAGGCTTACGTGATTTTTGACTGAGTATGGCCGAGGGCCTGTGTTGTGAGGATATCTTTTGGGTCGGGCTACACGCTGCAGCGGTGATACACTGATTATGATTATGAGGCCGAGGGCCTGAGATTGTACGCCACGAGGTGGCTTGATATTGATATGAGGCCGAGAGCCTGTTTATGATGCCACGAGATGGCTTGTTATTGCGCTTGGGCCGTAAGGGGCCCCTCCAGGAGTCTGCACACCCCCAGTGAGCGCGGGTACCCATTGTGATGTTAGATATAGCCCGAGGGGCTGGTATTATTCTGAGATATTTCCCGAGGGGCGGAGTTGTTGACATTGTGCCCGAGGGGCGAACCTTTATGTGTTTATCTGTCTTATCTACCTTTCATTTACCTGTTTAATTGTGTAATTGTGCCCGAGGGGGGGGGGGATTTTCTATGCTTATCTGTTCTAGTTGCTTGCATTTAATTGCTTAGCTGTTGAAAAGCCATTTTTGAAGAAGTTTAAACTAAGCTAAGGTGCTTAAGAGATTTCACAGCTTCATTGCTTTCTTACTGGTTTTTGTACTGCTTCTATACAGCATATTGAGATACTCTTCGTGATTTCCTATCACTCAGTCATTAGTTATGATTGTTACTCACTGAGTTGGAAGTACTTACTTTACTCCCTGCACCTTGTGTGCAGATTCAGGTATTTCTACACCCGGTAGCGGGTATTGGCTGAGCATAGGCAGAGTCATTGGAGTTTTAGCGAGGTAGCTGCCCGACGTCCGCAGCACTGCTTTACTCCCTCTTGATGTCATTAGACTATATTTAGTATATTTTCCAGAATTCCGTTGTATTTTAGACCCTAGTAGATGCTCATGACTAGTGACACCCTGGTATCGGGTTGTGTTGGGTTTTATTCCGCAAATCGTTTTGTATTGTCACTGTTTACTTTTGGATTTAAATCATGTTTTAGACTTAATGCTTATTGTTTAATTTCTTAAAACTGGATCGGAAATGTGTCGGCTGGCCTTGTCTTCACGAGAGGCGCCATCACGACCGGGTCCGGGTTTGGGGTTGTGACAAGTTGGTATCAGAGCCTAGGTTACATAGGTCTCACGAGTCATGAGCAAGTTTAGTAGAGTCTCGCGGATCGGTACGGAGACGTCTGTATTNGGTGGGGTCGTGCACTATTGGGGACTGTGACTTGGTCCGTCCCGATTGATGATTTTACCGCGTATTTGACTGAAATCTATTTGTTATCATCAATTATTGGGCTGAATGCCATATTTGGGCTTCGTGCCAACTATTTGGACCCTTCGGGGGTTTTTGTTGATATTTCCTTACTGTTTTGAATTTATACTTGAACTCAGTCATGTTATTTTCTACTGTTTTCAAAACTCAGCCATGTTCACTCACTTTTAATACTCAAATGATATTTAAATAATGTTTTGAAACACTGTTTTACTATTGCCCGAGATGCTTATGTGATTTTTGACTGAGTAAGGCCGAGGGCCTGTGTTGTGAGGATATCTTTTGGGTCGGGCTGCATGCCACAACGGTGATACACGGATTTTGATTATGAGGCCGAGGGCTTGAGATTGTATGCCACGAGGTGGCTTGATATTGATATAGGCCGAAAGCCTGATTATGATGCCACAAGATGGCTTGTTATTGCGCTTGGGCCGTAAAGGGCCCCTCCAGGAGTCTGCACACCTCCAGTGAGCGCGGGTACCCATTGTGATGTGAGATATAGCCCGAGGGGCTGGTGTTGTTCTATGTGATTACCCGAGGGGCTAGTATTGTTCCGAGATATTGCGCGAGGGGCGGAGTTGTTGACATTGTGCCCGAGGGGCGAACCTTTATGTGTTTATCTGTCTTATCTGCCTGTCATGTACCTGTTTAATTGTGTAATTGTGCCCGAGGGGCGGATTTTCTATGCTTACTTGTTCTAGTTGCTTGCATTCAATTGCTTAGCTGTTGAAAAACCATTTTTGAAGAAGTTTAAATTCAGCTAAGGTGCTTAAGAGATTTCACAGCTTCATTGCTTTCTTACTGGTTTTTTTACTGCTTCTATATAGCATATTGATGTACTATTCGTGATTTCCTATCACTCAGTCATTAATTATGATTGTTACTCACTGAGTTGGAAGTACTCACTTTACTCCCTGCACCTTGTGTGCAGATTCAGGTATTTCTGAACCCGATAGCGGGTATTGGCTGAGCATAGGTAGAGTCATTGGAGTTTTAGTGAGGTAGTTGCCCGACGTCCGCAGCACTGCTTTACTCCCTCTTATGTCATTAGACTATATTTAGTATATTTTCCAGAATTCCGTTGTATTTTAGACCCTAGTAGATGCTCATGACTAGTGACACCCCGGTATCGGGCTGTGTTGGGTTCTATTCCGCGAATCATTTTGTATTGTCACTGTTTACTTTTGGATTTATATCATGTTTTAGACTTAATGCTTATTGTTTAATTGCTTAAAACTGGATTGGAAATGTGTCGGCTGACCTTGTCCTCACGAGAGCCGCCATGACGACCGGGTCCGGGTTTGGGGTCGTGACAAGTTGGTATTAGAGCCTAGGTTACATAGGTCTCACGAGTCATGAGCAGATTTAAAAGAGTCTCGCGGATCGGTACGGAGACGTCTGTATTTATCCTTTGGAGGCTGCGGAACCTTTAGGAAAAAACTTCACCTTCTTGAATTCTTATCGTGCGTCCTTGATTCAGCTTGAAAAGTAACTCTTTGAATTCCTTCCACGCGTTTGTATGCGCGCATGAGCGCTTAGTATCACATGTGCATCGATGGCTTGTGATTCCTTGATCGAAGGGCGGGATTTGATCTCTGTTAGTTGATGTTGGGCCAGTCTAGGAGACTTGAGGCCGGATTGTTACCTATAGCTTGAGCCCTGAGCTGTTGATTGCGTGAGCACGTGTTTGTGGATCTGTATGTGAATTTGTGTCCCTATTAAGGGAAGTAATGACTGGATAGTTACGTGATGAGGGTGATGTGACAGCGAGATGTACTCATATGATTTGGAAATGACGAGAAGGGTCTGCTGGAGGATAGAAGAACTATTAGGTGCTTGATTTCCATCTTGATTTGATGTATAGCCCCGAGTTATGGGCGTGTGAAGAATCTTTTAATGTTTCCTAGTTGGGAGCAAAGTAAATTTCATGTTGCGGTATGAGTTCAGACTCAGGAAGATTTAGTGACTGCGTAACGTTTATGACGGTAGAAGGTATACAGAAATGCTAGTTTGAGGCAGAGCAGGTGGGTTGTCTCCTGCGGAGTGTTTAGAGGTTGTGCAATCCTTATGTTGTCTGTTAGAAGATCTCATTTACAAGTGAAATATATGTGTTGCAATTCAAATTTGGGTCGCCTAAGGGAGTGGATTTAATTGTTGCGAGAGCGAATGCGAGATTTACAGAAGATTTACAGTAATAGAAGATCTGTGTTTCACGAGCTTATGAAGGATTGAGTTTAATCTAACTATGGTATTATGGTAGCAATAGAGTATATGCGTTATGCGTTATTGAGTGTGTTTTGATGTATAACTTCAAGCCAACTGGGGGAGTTTGCTATTGATTAGTTGATTGCACAGTTATGTGCTATGTTGGTTCCAGTTTGAGGCGTAATGGTGAATCAGTTATGGCCTACGGAGATTGAGACCGAGGATGGCTCGAGTAAAGGAAAATTCATGGCAAGGGTTATAATATGCTTCATAGGTGTGTGAGAATATACAGAATGTCTTGAGTTGTTGTTGGTAAAGAATGCTCGGTGCATAAAGCAGGAAGTTACTTGGTTGTATTGGGATGAGGTTACATTCTGCGGTGTCGGAGTGCTAATGAGGCACGGGTTGTTCAGTTCATTTAATCAGGCTAATTGTAGTTTGAGTAGAGTGGATGAATCTAGGGGATGGTTCTAATGCGTTCAAGGTTTTACATGTAATAATTGGAGCTTTTCAAGTGTATAATTTGGCTAGAAACTGAGATTTGCATTGGAGGGTGCCAAGACTTGTGTCATTACTATATCAATTATGGGATTCTATATATCAGTATTAGGAAGGTAGTGGCTCCAAATTCGCGAGGAGTTTCTTTGGGGTAGGTATTTTGAACGTGGTGCTTTTGGAAACACTTAAGAGAGTATTCGGCAGGTTGTGAGCCTTAGACTGTATGGTATTATGCTTGGGTGCCGTGAGGTAAGTCTGGGTTGAGAAATTGTGATGTTATAGCAAGAAGGAGCATCAAGTTGAAGGTAAATCAGAAGGAAACTCGGATAGATGAGATAGCTTGGTAGTAGGCCGAGTCGGTATGGTAAGGATATGACTAGTTCTTTCGATGCTTACGGGGTATGAGTTTCTACAGGTGTTTCGCGGCAATTCTCTTAGGTTTAGTGACCTGCGTAGCTCAGTCGAGTTAGAAGGATTCAGTCCTGACGGTTTAGCTTTGTGCATATGGAAATTCGGAGAGTCCTTGACGGTTTCTACCGGTGAGAGATGTATATTTTCTATGAGCATGGGGAGCATGGGATGCATAGTGATTTTCTTCTAGATTGGGCTCAATGGAAAGTTCTTGGTTGGTTGAGTACATAGTTGCTTGTGGCTCGGAAGAGATATGAAGTTCTCACATTATCCTAGGATGTTATGGTATATGCGGTATGTTGTGGAGGATTGACATTGCGTGTGCAAGGTTAAGGTTCAGTTCTGAAAGGATGGTCATAAAACTCTTAGGCAACGGGTAGCTTCAGATAATTAGAGAAATGAGCTTCAGATGATTAGGGAAATGATTCTCAGTTGATTAAGAAAATAGTATTGCTAATTGGAGGTAATTTGACGAGGGTATATGTTTCAGAAAAAAGGTAATGTGATTAAGTTGATGGTACTTCGGTATTATTGCGGCACTTTCTTGTTAGATCGACTGCTGATATTCGAGTTTGCTTGAAGGAACATAAGAATGTTAGAGTATCTCTCGTGGAATGATTGGGTATTAGAGATATGGTATATATTCGGACGGCGGAATTGGGATTAGGTATGGTGATTCGTGTGCTATATGGAGTTGGAGACTGGGAGTTCTCATATTCTGGCTATGTTGTGGTTGCGGGTCGTGTGTATCGGCACTGTGTGATGACTATCAGGGTTTGGAGACCCGATGGGATCTTTGCTGCTTGGTACGTTAGATTTAGATGTGATATTGGGTATGAACTGGTTGTCTCAGGGTTGTGTCATTCCGAGCTATTGCGCTAAGGCGGCGATGTTGGTTATGTCGGGGATGCCACGGATAGAGTGGCGAGGTTCGACGGATTATGTTCTTAGTAGGGTGGTGTATATTTCTAAGACCCAGCGGATGGCTGGGAAGGATTGTTCTTCTTATTTTGGCCTTTGTGATGGATGTCAGTGTAGAGACTCCTACCATTGATTCAGTTCCGGTGGTGAGGGCTTTTCGGATGTGTTCTTGTGGCCGAGCATGTCGCTGGCAAGGTTGTTGATTTGGGCATTGATTTGATGCCGGGCACCGTATCGTATGGCACCGGCAGAGTTAAAGGAGTTGAGGGAGCAGCTTCAGGGTTTCCTCGATAAGGGGTCCGTTGGCAGGCCAATGTGGATGTGTGTTCTAACTTGAGTCGACGTGGTTGGCTCCGAGTTGTATTGCTGAGGGATGTGTGATTCGATTGTTATTGAGCCTATTAGTGTTCTGAGGAGATATATGAGTTACCTTTCTGTGTTGTGGGGCATTTGGATTTGTTGGTTATAGGAACATGTAGTGCGGTGTTAGTGGGGTCTCTCAGTGGAGCTTGAGCGGCAGGAGTATTGGATATTGCTCGGCGGATGGCGTATCGGTTATGTACTGTTGGGATGTGTGGTGTTATGTATTTGCTTCACCGCGGTTATGATGATTTGCTTTGGTTCTAGACATCAATTGCGCGTGGTCGTCAATTTAGAGCATAGTGACTTGAGGTGTTTCATGGGGACCAGTGTTCGGATAGGGTCGCGCATTGCAGCGAAGTTATGTGGAGGTATGACCTTGCGAGTTAGATTCGTGTGTTCTGTTTCTATGATGTGAGACGTATTCTCAGCCTTGTGTTGTGGTGGTACTGGTGAGCTTGCGCTACAGCTCTTTCATTTGAGTTATTTCCATGATTTGAGTATGTTCGGATTGTTGCTTATTGGTGTGCGGATTTCACAAGTTGGGGCTTTAGCCTGTATTGATGTGTCATGTCACCAGAGTAATGTGTTGGATTAGATGAGATCATTGGGATCATTATGGATTCGATTTCAGCATGTTGGATAGATAATATCGCGGTTCGGCTCAGAAATTTGCTATGGTCTTTGCCAAGGAGAAGTGGCTCCATGACTGGTTGATCTGAGGAATGGTTATGACTTTCTGCGTGTTTCATTCATCATCGGCAGTGTACGAAAGTGTTGGAATGAGGCTTTGGTTTGATAAAAGGTTTATTACCGGAGTTGGGTTGTTTGAGCAGCTGCTGTGATTAGAAGTTATCGCTATGAGTGTTTGAGTTGTGCGGTATATCATGTGATTTTCATCTTGGATTGCGGTTATGGCTTGATACAACGTGTTCAGACTTATTCAGTTTGTAGATGTGAGATTCTGATCTTATAGACAATTTCGGAAGTTGAAAATTGGTTCTAAGGTTATGGGCTATGGTGAATTGTGAAATTTCAGTTATGTTGTATTACCGGACCAATATGGGATAGGGTGACGTGGGATCACCCCCTGGTATGTGGATGGTAAGGTTACACAGTAATTTGATGGTTTTCGGAACAACTCTGGGCACGTTCGAGGATGAAAGTATGTTTAAGTGGGGGAGGATATAACGACCTGACCAGTCGTTTTGAGCTTTTGCACTTTGCTCGTCAGTTCCCGGGCATGACTTGCCCCGTGTGATGTATTATGACTTATGTAAATCGTTGGTTTTGGCTTTGAGGGCAGTCAGAACGAATTAGGAAGAACAGTTCTCAATTTGAAGGTTAAAATTTGAAAGGTTTGACCAAGATTTGACTTATTAGTAGATGACCTCGGAGTGGAACTTTTATGATTTGGTTAGCTCTGTTAGGCGATTTGGGACTTGGGAGCGCGTGCGGAATGTATTTTGGAGGTCCGTGGTAGATTTAGGCTCGAATTGGCGAAACTGGAAATTTGGCGTTTTCCGGTAGGTAGTGGAAATTTTGATATCGTGGTCGGAATGGAATTCCGGAAATTGGAGTATGTCCGTTGTGTCATTTGTGACGTGTGCGTAAAATTTCGGGTCATTCCGACAAGGTTTGATAGACTTTTTGATCGGATTTGGAATTCGAAAGTTTTGGAATTCTTAGGCTTGAATCCGAGGGTGATTCGATGTTTTGATGTTGTTTTGAGCATTCCGAAGATCGGAACAAGTCTGAATGATGTTATGGGGCGTGTTGGCATGTTTGGTCGGGGTCCCATGAGTCTCGGATAAGTATCAGAAGAGTTTTTGGAAGATTTTTGCCGTTTTGAGCATAAGCATGTAATGATCCAAAGGTCCATTTTTAGTTCTAGAGATCGAAATTTGATTTCGAGACTTCCGAAATTTTGATAATGAATTATAGGAGTGATCTAGAAAGTTTGGTCTAATTTCATCAAGTCGCGATTGGGTTTTTGACGCGAAAGATGAGTTAATTGTTTAACGAGCGAAATGGGCATCGCACTGAGCAAATGAGCTCCGAATTGAGTTTCGATTGAAGGGCTATGTTCTATTATTATTTGTGACTCATAGGAACAAGAATCATAGCATTCCAAGTTCGTATGGGGGAGTTAGAGCCTTTTTAGTGAAATTAAATATTGCTGGTGCAGCAGGATCTGGTGTGCACCTTTAGCGACCAGATTTGGCACTTTTAGCAAACGGAAGTTGGCTTTTAGCGACCAGAATCGGGTGTATTAGTGCTGTTCGGTTTCTTTTGCTCATTTTGACGTTTTTTTGTGAAAGAACACGGCTTGGGGCGATTTTTAAGCAAGAAATCATGCGAAATCTTGAGGTAAGTCACTAGTGATCATTTGTACTCCATAATATTGAATTATCATCGTATAATCCGACTAGATTACATGTTTTTGAGGTTTAAATTGGGGATTAGGACCTAGGGATTTGAAGATTTGGATTATCATCGAATATTGAATTATCATCGAATGATCCGACTAGATAACATGTTTTTGAGGTTTAAATTGGGGATTTGGACCTAGGGATTTGAAAATAAGATTTGAAGATTTGGAGGCCGAGCTGTTATCGGAATTTAGTAATTTTGGTATGGTTGGACTCGTGGTTGAATGTGTTGTCGGATTTTGTTAATTTTGTCGGATTCCGAGACGTGGGCCCGGGGGCTGGAATTGAGCAATTTCGGGATTCTTGATGTAAATTGGATATTTTTGAGTTGGCTTTGTTCCCTTAGCATATTTTAATGGTTATGTACTGATTGTGGCTAGATTTGGAGCGTCCGGAGGTCGATTCGTGAGGGCAAAGGCATCGCGGGCTAGAGTTTGGACCGGATCGAGGTGAGTAATGATTGTAAATGATGCTCTGAGGGTTTTAAACCCCGGATTGCACATCGTAGTGCTATATTGAGGTGAGGCACACACTTGATGACGAGAGTGGGGTCGTGCACTATTGGGGACTGTGACTTGGTCCGTCCCGATTGATGATTTTACCGCGTATTTGACTAAATCCATTTGTTATCATCATTATATGGGCTGAATGCCCTATTTGGGCTTCGTGCTAACTATTTGGACCTTTCGGGGATTTTTGTTGATATTTTCTCATTATTTTGACTTTATAAATAAACTCAGTCATGTTATTTTCTACTGTTTTCAAAACTCAGCCATGTTGACTGAGTTTTAATACTCAAATGATATTTAAATTATGTTTTGGGCTGAGAAACAATGTTTTACTATTGCCCGAGAGGCTTATGTGATTTTTGACTGAGTAAGGCCGAGGGCCTGTGTTGTGAGGATATCATTTGGGTCGGACTGCACGCCGCAGCGGTGATACACTGATTTTGATTATGAGGCCGAGGGCCTGAGATTGTACGCCACAAGGTGGCTTGATATTGATATGAGGCCGAGAGCCTGTTTATGATGCCACGAGCTGGCTTGTTTTTGCGCTTGGGCCGTAAGGGGCCCCTACAGGAGTCTGCACACCCCCAGTGAGCGCGGGTACCCATTGTGATGTGAGATATAGCTCGAGGGGCTGGTGTTGTTCTATGTGATTGCCCGAGGGGCTGGTATTGTTCTGAGATATTGCCCGAGGGGCGGAGTTGTTGACATTGTGTCCGAGGGGCGAACCTTTATGTGTTTATCTGTCTTATCTACCTGTCATTTACCTGTTTAATTGGGTAATTGTGCCCGAGGGGCGGATTTTCTATGCTTATCTGTTCTAGTTGCTTGCATTCAATTGTTTAGCTGTTGAAAAGCCATTTTTGAAGAAGTTTAAACTGAGCTAAGGTGCTTAAGAGATTTCACAGCTTCATTTCTTTCTTACTAGTTTTTGTACTGCTTCTATACATCATATTGATGTACTCTTCGTGATTTCCTATCACTCAGTCATTAGTTATGATTCTTACTCACTAAGTTGGAAGTACTCACTTTACTCCCTGCACCTTATGTGCAGATTTAGGTATTTCTACACCCGGTAGCGGGTATTGGCCGAGCATAGGCAGAGTCATCGGAGTTTTAGCGAGGTTGCTGCCCGACGTCCGTAACACTTTTTTACTCCCTCTTGATGTCATTAGACTATATTTAGTACATTTTCCAGAATTCCGTTGTATTTTAGACCCTAGTAGATGCTCATGACTAGTGACACCCCGTATCGGGCTGTGTTGGGTTGTATTCCGCGAATAGTTTTGTATTGTCACTGTTTACATTTGGATTTATATCATGTTTTAGACTTAATGCTTATTGTTTAATTGCTTAAAACTGGATTGGAAATGTGTCGGCTGGCCTTGTCTTCACGAGAGGCTCCATCACGACTGGGTCCGGGGTTGGGGTCGTGACAAGAATGCACTTAATAGTTCGGAGTCTTATACATGCAGCATATATGTTGACAATCATACATACATAGAAGACTCCGGTATAAGCTAAAAGAAAGAATTGAGCTCAGGGCATATACAAAGGATTAAGTTGTTAGAAGATTGTATCATGGATATCCCATAACGGCTATGAAAGGCTAAAGTAACAACTAATACCAGGAGCCGCAGATCGGAAGATAGCTTAAGCCTACATAAAGGCTGATCAGAAGGAAGAGGAAACTAAAGAGTTTCATCAACCAAGTAAATCAGGAGTCTGATTATTGGACCTAGAAAATTATAGAAATCGTGATTGAGAACATTGTAGGACCAATCTTAATATCAAAGGTACAAGGGAGATAGTACAGTAACCATATCCTATAATGGCTCTACGATAAAGCCAGTTAGAAGAATAACAGCCTTATAAGAAGTCAGTATGAAGATCCCACCGAATTGTGTATGCACCATAGGTGCAAGTATTATAATAAAGCTTCAAGTTATGGACGTGAATTATACCTATGTGAAAGGTAGGTCATGAAAGAGATAGAAGATACGATGCAAGATTTTAAGGCAAGTAAGGTAAAGGTGGACAATATACGAGATACTCAGGTGCAGAAGATTGTGAATAATCCATACTTTAGATTGAGGTCTAGAAGCGTTGGGATTCAGTATCCAGGGAGGATAGCGGTGTCATTAGTGGCATATCTTCCAGCCTATGATTTCTAGGTACCGAAAGATCTAGCCAAGAGAGTAAAGAATAGTTAGAGACGAGTGATGTCTCGCTTGATGTTCTAGAATAAAATAAGGGAATCTATGGTGCAAGCAAGTTGAAGCGAGGTTGCGAATAGTATAAATAGATACGTAGAGGTCGCAAGCTAAATTATACTAAAGCGACGAGGTTTTATGACAGGAGTAAGGATGAGAAAGGGTGAGTAAGAAGGTGACGATAATGGATTAGTCCCCGAGATTAAGCCCATGAAAACAAGAGAGCTAATGGTTTCTCTAAGTTACAGAAAGTTCAGTGTAGCCTGAATGAACTCAAAGGAATCTAAGACTAATAACATCTAGAGTGGAATGAGGGTGTGGTTGTGATAGATAAAGGATGATGTTTGGGCCTTAGATTAAGTAATGACTTGAAGAGGATTTCATGAATTGTACAAGATTAAAATACCCATGTAAGGTGAGTCATATTGGGATTCTATAAAATACGGTTATGGAAGTATAGTATCGCCCCTAGGTGGATCAATCTCATTACTCCAGATGTCCTCGATGAGACGTGAGCCCTAGCGGCAATGTTACACAAAAGATCAAGTTATCAGTGGTAGATGATACATCAACATTAAGGTGAATCAATAGTGGATGGACAAAAGTCACAAAGTATGAGGTGAGATTAGGCTGTCATTCTTAAGATGAACAAGTAATGAGGAAGCATTAAAGGACTTAGATTTATACATATGGGATAAGCAACAAAAGTAACCTCGAGTTCGGTAGCAGACCTCAGTAACGATAAATTGAAGTAAGAATTATGGTATAGTATGACTTACCTAGATGCAGTAGAGTCATACAAATGGATAAGCGGATCTATGATATAAGGTATAACAATATTCGTAAGTTCGACAAAGTACCGAGCGAACAATTTCAGTATACCTACAGATGCCTAGATGGACATTTCATCAACCTCTGTATATGCTTGCAAAGTGAGGCCTAGAGATTGGCTAAAAGCTGGGGAAAAAGGAGAGAAGAGTCGCATAGGCAAACTTACAAGGTCAAGAAGCGTACATACTGCACGATAGAAGGTAGCAACAATTACGAGATTGGAAGAATTCCGACCACAGGCCGTGGTGTGAGAAAGAGGCCTAAAGGGGGGAATGCCATGGCCTTTTGATTTATTGGCAGAACATTTACCTAGATGGCAAGGAGAGTACTAAAG
Organism: Nicotiana attenuata; assembly: GCF_001879085.1. Lineage (NCBI taxonomy): Eukaryota > Viridiplantae > Streptophyta > Magnoliopsida > Solanales > Solanaceae > Nicotiana > Nicotiana attenuata. The sequence continues at coordinate 709,309 of NW_017670402.1, read as the reverse complement.
TATTCGCAAGAGCTATGGGTTATGAGAATGATAAGTGCATCAGTCAAATTCGAGGATGAATGTTCCAAAGAGGGGAATGATGTTACACCCAGTGTTTTCGAACGTGGAAGTACGCCATAAGTAAATTGATATAAGCTCTGAAATGAGTTATTACATCCTGCATTTTCATACGTTAAAGTTTCGTCGTAAGTTAATCAACGTAAGTTCGGGAATGGGATTATTTTGAGATTATAAGCATTATGCTATTTTAAACATGTGATGAGTAAATTCGTGAAGGAGAAAGGGTAAGAAAATCAAAGGAAATGATTTTCGTCGAAGTTTGGCGATTTGGGATGAAATATGGTCCAAGCTATAATACCCCGTATTTATGGACTAGTGCCATACAAGGTACCACATGACCATGATAGCTAGATGTATAAAGTGTGTTAAAAGTGAGTAGTATTTTAAGTAATTTGAGATAATTCTTAATTATGTGGATATTTGGTTAATTGTGGAAATTTGGGGGAATATTAGCAATAGTTAAGGTGTTTGTTGGATAAGCTTAACTAACCCCAACGCGGCAGCAACACTGAGTTCAAATAAATGACACTTACTCCATTAGCAAGGTGGCACACTTAGGGAAATTATTTGCCCAAGTAACCCTTATCAAGTGGGGTCCACACCACTATAATAAGAAGCCTCTCTTATTCATTTAAGAGAGTTATCATTCAGATTTTCAATGATTATGTGATTATCTACAACGAAAGGCTTCTCTAAAATCACAAAATGAAGATGGTCATATTCACTAAGTGGCGGATGAGGCTTCAACAAATTATGCGAGATTATATCATGTAATAGCAGCGTAAGATGCAATTTTAAGAGAACACGGTACAATCTTTCTCATGAACATCATACTGATTTTTTCCTACTTCGATCCGCTGTTACGTGTTTCGTCGCAAAAGACGTGTGTTAGAAGAATTGTCAAGAGAATCGGTCCAGGTATGTTAAGGCTATCCGTTCTTTCCTTTTTGACATGATCTAAATAATACAAACGAAACGAGCAAACCCACAACTTTCATAAATGACTCTATTCATAGAAGTACTAGGGGTATCTATGTTCTTGATTCCCCATGTGACATATTATTATATCTTTTGTACGTGGGTCTCAGGAAATACGTAAGTTGAAAAAAGTTTACTTCTACTCAAAGGCATAATGGTCTTATGACACTCCAAAAGATTTTATTGACGTACTTCTCATGCATTGCATTCGTTTACATGTACATTGACCCATGATCGGATGGCATTAGATACACGTATATATGTACATTATATGTATATGGGATATGGAAAAAGGTTACGGCATTATATATGCACCACCACCTGATCAGCTGGTATACGTTGATGATTTTGCCCACAGTGGCCGAAATGGTATGATGGGATGCCCTCAGAGGCTTGATGATGTTATGAGCACATGTACCTATGCACGACATGGCATTCATACGTATGTGCATGACACTATAAGTATTTCACAATTTACAGAGTTATCCAGACTTACAAGTTGAGTCATTTACTCGATGTTTCTTCCATGTCTTTTATGTACTTATTTATGTGCCTTACATACTCGGTATATTATTCGTAATGACGTTCCTATTGCGTGGGGACGCTGCGTTTTTGCCCGCAGGTCTCGATTGACAGGTTGAGAGTCCTCCAACTAGGCTATTAGCTTAGCGGAAGGTGTTGGTGTGTTCCATTTGCGTAGGAGTTGCTTATTTGGTCAGTACGATTTGGTCATGTATTGATTAGTATGGCGGGGCCCTGTCCCGACCTTTGTGGTATTTATCTACTCTTAAGGCTTGTAGACATATGTCATGTACGTACCAGATTGTATGGCCTTGTCGGCCTATGCTTAATATGTGAGTGATCATTTTGGTCTTATAGGCCCGTGCATCTAATGTATAAGTTGGTATTAAATGTTTTGATCTAGTTATCATACGGTAGCCTTTCCGTCTCATTTACCAATGATAGTACAATAAGAAAGATATGTTATGTTGGTACTCGGTTGAGTAAGGTACCGGGTTCCCGTCGTGACCCTTTGGTGTGGGTCGTGACAATAACCACGCAGACGCAAATTACACAGTGCCATACAAACCCCGAAAGAACATAACCAATGCGCCATAAATCATGAAATACTCAAATACTCATCTCGCTCATATTCCGTTATAAGGCCCAAATAGAACCGCACCATGTGTGCTTATAACCTATAATTCATAGCTTATCATGGTATAGAAGAGTAACTCACAGATTCTCACACCTCCTTTTTCCCGAGGGGGATATAAGGAGTTTTTCCAATTTAAGTGGCATTGATCGAAATGGGATTACTTATTTATTTCAGAGTCGCCACTTGGGATAATTATATGGTGTCCCAAGTCACTGGTTTATTAAATCCCAAATCGAGGAAATTTGACTCCGTTTAAAGTCTGCAAAACCAGAAGACCGTGTAAGGAATTCTGTTAACCCGGGAGATGGTGTTAGGCATTCCTGAATTCTGCGGTTTTAGCACGGTCACTTAGTAATTTATACTTGGCTTATTTTATCTAATTACTCATTTTAGGACCTATGTTTATTTTACCTTTTATCGCGACTAATCACTTGATAACCCGTATTTAAAGAGTTAACTTAACACGAGTTACGCGTACGCATACTTATTTTAGTTTGGTGCGTCAAGAATCATGTCACGCGTACGTGTATGCAATTCACAACACTTAGTTTATTTAAGAAAATAAAAGTTTTGTCAAAGTCGCGCGAACGCATACTATTAATTTATTTAATAAAAAACGCAATCACGATAGTAGTTTAAAAAATCGTGCCTAAAAGAATTTCTACGAGTATTTGATTAAGGCATTTTATTTACTACGAATGTTTGACCATGGTCACGCGAACGTGTACCTTGGTTTGTTTTGGCATCACAACTATGTCACACGTGCGTGTACATAACTGTAATAGTTAGTTTGATTATAAGTATACCTAAAGTTATGATCATGTCTCTAAGCTAGGTACCCTATGTCATGTAACTAGGTGTGAAGGTTCAATACTATGTGAGACATTTATTTGAATTAATTAGGTAGCTCACATATTAGCTGCCCAATGGATCTACAATTAAAAGGCTTTGGGCCTGATAAAGGCTGAGTCCAAATTAACTCTGGCCCAAGACGTGCATTGTCCATTACTTGGACTAGCTAATGAATTTAATTCGAAAAGGAACTTGGGCCTGACTGAGTCTGGATGATTCTGTCCCAAATGCATGTTTTAAAGTAGCTTAATGAATTGAGTCAAAGATGATTTGGGCCTGGTGAGTACTGAGTCCAAATGAACTCTGGCCCAATGCGCACTTTACGAACAACTAAATGAAATTAATCCAAGATAATATGGGCCGGATAATTACTGAGTCCAAATGACTCTGGCCCAATACGTATGCATTTGAACGAATTTGATACTATCATTTTGTGGTGCAATTATAAAATTTTACTTATATTTATCTTTTAATATAGAATGCTTAAAGGGGGTCTGGCCGCGAATAAAGTAAATCAAAAATCCGATTAAATTTGATAGTTTTCTACTGGTTTCCTAAACATTTTGTTTCTTATGTTAACACTATGTTAAAGTGATAAGATTAAAAATCATTGTGCATTTGAAACTCTAAAGTATAAATACTTTTAATCAAACTATCTACTTAATTTATTAAAAAAAAACTTAGAGTACACTTCCATGGACCCAATTAGTTTGGGCCTAAAAATGCACTATGGCCTACTATCCAGTTTGCTCGTAAAAACCTAGTTTTTCATGATCCAAAAAACTAACGAATTGGAATTACTATGTCTAATTGCTTTAAACAAAATAGTAAAGCAATTAATATATCAAACTAACTCATTATACAAGAAAGATATAGAAAGAACTAACTTATTAACTAAATACTGAGATTAATTCTTTAATGATAACCATATCTACCTATTACTACTCTAACATGTTTTTTAAATGAAAATACTGTTTTTTACTTCTTCGATTACATACAAGCGTAGAGATCTTCTGGATGAACACATGAAGCTTGAACAGATTTTTTGCAATTTTCAGAATATTTTAGCATAATGCTAATATAACTTAAATAGAACAAACAGTGTAAACGACTAGTTCTACATGGGTTCACACATAACTTCCAACTAAACAACTTTAAACCACATGATTCATGTAGTAATTTAAACCATACACAGACCATATTTAAACAAAACACAACTCTTGATAAATAGCAAATTCATAGTTAGAATAACAACGAGATTAAACCTTTGCGTCGTTTAGAATATTACCTTGATAGCAGCAAGAAAACAAACTGAAAGATAGAAAATAACTCTTTGAAAAATCTAAGCAAAAACACCAGCAAGAATACCAAACAGGAAACCGAAACAGCTTCAAATTCAAACTCAGAAATCCCAGCCAAATATATGAAACCAGTAGGAGTTCTTTGCTAAAAATTAAGGAAAGATACTCAGTGTGTCTTTGCAGAATCAGTGTGTTTTTAGGGAATTTTCTCTGTGTGTATATATTCAGTGTGTCTATCTCCAGGTATGTTAGTGTTTTTCTAATGAAGAAAAAAAGAGTGCTTATATAGAGTGAGGAAATAAAAAGAGATAAGGATTAGTGTACCAAAAAGTAATCTGCCAGCATTCCCTAAAATCAGGGAAAAGGCATCTTTCCTAAACAAAAATATGGACAACTGTCCAATTTCTAGAACCTTCTTATCACAGAAAATGCATAACTGTCCAATTTCTGGATATTTGGGATTTTACCTTATCCTTTCCTACTTAGCTTGGGGCAGTAGTCGCTATTATAGAAGTTTCTTAACATGTACTGAAAAATTTGAAAATTAAGAATACATAATTAACCATTCAAGGCCTTGGAATTGCCTCAGAACTAGACTGGTTCTAGGCCTGAGTCGTGTGACTCTTGGTCTAAATACCTCGGGCTCCTAAGCTTTCACAAAGCTATGGGCCTGTCTATCAGACAAGCCCAATTTATGAGCCAAGTGGAATGGGCCACTTCAGTGAAGCCCAATTCCTAAACAACTACCCAATAAAAATAGTAAATAAACAAAAACAACAGCAATCCTACTTAATTAATTTAAATAAATAACAGTAAACAAAATAAAAACAGTAACACTGAAAAGATAAACATAAAATTAATAAAACACATATTAATAAAGACAAATGAAAAAACAAAAAAGAAAAAATGAAAAAGAAATTATACCTAAAGAACTGTTTTTGTGAATAGGGAAATCTAGCCGTTAAAAACCCTCTTGCCAAGATACTCACCTGGAATCTGAGATCCTTGGTGAGAGATCTTGGCATGATGATTATTATACGAACTAGGTGAAATCAAAAAGGGGATAAAACAGATCTAGGGTTTAGGGAAATTAGATCTAAGATCTAGGATTTTTGAGAGGGTTTTTTTTGGGATTTATGGGTAGAATAGGGTTCTAGGGGGTATGGAGGTTATAGGGTAAGGTTTTGGGTAGGTTTAAGGCTCTGCCGCCGTTGTAGGTGATTTTTGCCGGCGGTGCTAGGGTTTTGGGGTTTTTAGATTGAAGATCTAGGGATTTTGGTGGGGTTTTTGGATGATCAGTTGGCATGGTGGGATTTAGGAGATATAGGGGAGTGTATGGTGTATGTTTTGGTGGCTTTGGGGTTCCGCCGCCACCGTAGGCAATTTCCGGCGGCGGCCCAAGGCTGAGCTAGGGTTTCTGATCTTAGGTCTACAGATTTTGTGGAGTTTTCTGGGGGTTTGGTTAATGGGGTCAAACTAGGAATAGTGAGGGGAGTAGATAGTGGTGGTTTTTGGGTGGTTTTAGGTGTCGCCGCCGCCGTAGGCGATTTTCGACGACGGCTCAGGGCGGATGGTGGAGAGGCGGCTAGGGTTGGGGTGAGGTTTAGAGAGAGAGATCTGAGAAAGGGGGAGATTGAAATGGGGGGGGGGGAGGGTGGAGCTGTTAGGATAGTTAAATACTTAAGGGGGAATGAGTTACGAGCCGTTGGATCATGTGGAGATCAACGGCTAGGATTGATTGACACCAAAACGATGCCGTTTGGTTTAGTGAGGGAATGGACCGGTTTGGGTATTGGCTTGGGTAATTTGGACAGATTTTTGGGATTGGGATGGTTTAAAATAATTTAGAAAAACCTATTTTTTATTTTTGTAGGAGTGTTTCTAGTCGGTCAAAAATCTCGTGCTCACAGCTGCCCCACTTTGCTCGGAAAGACGAAGAGTTTTCGGGCAAAGATAAAATGAGCAATCACGAGCGGTTTTTGCCCGTTTGGATACTCCATGGGAAGCATTTGAAAAAATTTGACCGAACCTTGCTCCGGAGGTGCCTACATATCCTTGGTTATAAAGGCATGGTCAGTGTAGTTCGGGAAGTTTTGGTAGCTGGGACTACCGGGAAGCTATGATTTCACTGCTGTTACTGCTGCTGAGCTCCTTATTACACCAAATTAAAAATGAAAAAGATTAGCTAAGCCTATCAACTACGACTTACTAGATTCCTGTCTATAAATCTTCTAAAGCTTGGTCTTGAGTCTTGGCTGGTTCTTCAATCAGACTCTGATCTAAATCTTGACGCTTGGTAGCTGCAGGTGCTAGCTCATTCTTATTCAAGTTTCGGATCAGTACGGGACAAGATTGTGGATCGATCCATGATTTGAGCAGTCCACATATTTTCTCCGCCTCTGCACTTTGGTTTCAACTCTTTTCTTTTCTTTCTTTTATTCTGGACCGGGACTTCTTGTTTTGGTCATCTCAAATCTGGTGCCTCGAGGAATAACCTACTCAGACATCAAAACAAACGAACGAAATTTTTCTGCCGCAGTTTTCACTAGGAAAATTTCGTGAGTTATTGTAACGAAATTATATACTACTTCATTAATTAAAGCGATAAAAGGGGCGGGAGTGGTGCACCCGGAGGAGACATAGAATAGAGAATGGAGACCATACACCTAAAAGTAAAATCAACTAGGGATTGGAGACCCTACGTCGGAAAATCATTAGGTTTTGCTGGCTTCAACTAAGGAATGAAGACCCTACGTTGGAAAATTATCAGGTTATGCTAGCATCAACTAGGGAGTGGAGACCCTATGTTGGAAAATCATCAAGTTATGCTGGCATCAACTAGGGAGTGGAGACCCTATGTTGGAAAATCATCAGGTTATGCTGGCATCAACTAGGGAGTGAAGACTCTATGTTGGAAACTCATCAGGTTATGCTGTCATCAACTAGGGAGTGCAGACCCTATGTTAGAAAATCATCAGGTTATGGTGGCTTCAACTAGGGAGGGGAGACCCTATGTCAGAAAATAATATGGTTATGCTGGCATTAACTAGGGAGTAGAGACCCTATGTCGGAAAATCATCAGGTTATGCTGGCATCAACTAGGGAGTGGAGACCCTATGTCAGAAAATCATTAGGTTATGCTGGCATCAACTTGGGAGTGGAGACCCTATGTTGGAAAATCATCAGGTTATGCTGGCATTAACAAGGTAGTGGATACCCTATGTCGGAAAATCATCATGTTATGCTGGCATCAACTCGGGAGTGGAGACCCTAGTCGGAAAATCATCAGGTTAGGAAAATCATTAGGTTATGCTGGCATCAATTAGGGAGTGGAGACCCTATGTTGGAAAATAATCAGGTTATGCCCATATCTACTAGGGAGTGGAGACCTTATGTTGGAAAACCATCAGGTTGCATCAACTCTGGAGTGGTGACCCTATGTTGGAAAATCATCAGGTTATGCTGGCATCAACTAGGGAATGGTGACCCTACATTGGAAAAATGCAGCTACGGATTGGAGACCTTATACTACCATGACATTGAACATTTCTGTTTTCTTTCTTTTCATTTCATTTTTCATCATTTTTATTTATGAGAGTGTGTAAAATGCAAGAATGAATTTGGAGGAGACTTCCCTTTTGGATTTACTATTGATGCAGAGCCATTTAGTCTCTGCGATATTTGCTTTTGTTGGATCTGCTTCTTGCAAGGTTGCTTTGAATTACACCTGTTTCCTATTTTTTCAAACAACAAACAATTTGTCAGTTTGAAATAGTGGTTGGTTTTGTGTCCTTGAGCATTTCAGTCACTTGATCTCAGCCCGACTCATTTGATGAAGATCTCAACTACAACTGCTTGTTCCCTGAGGACCGATTTCATTTCTGTCCCTCGTGAACTTAGCATTTCCAGAACTATACCATGATGGTTAATCACGTGGGACTTAACCTTTTTCAACTTTATTTTGCTTTTGTGGGCATTTGATTTTGATTTCCTTTCTTTTTTAGAGTTTTTGATTTCAAAGCATCGGTCATTATGGCCAGTCGAAGTCGACTCGTTGCACCTACCGACGCTGGGTGCGTTATTGAATATTGGCTGGTGTCAAACAAAAACTGTGTAAACCAATCTTGCCATCCTTTCTTTTTCTTAGTTCAGAACAAAATTAGACCGAAAGGGATTCAAAGTAAAACAAGCCATGAAATCAATAATTGAACTTAAACGAGAGGTATCCCTTTCGGGGAAAGGAAAGAAGGACTTATCCGGAGTGCATACAGACTTTAATGAACATGACATGCCTCTTGGACTGGATGACCGATCTGTGTAAACTGTCCAACTCTCAGAAATTCATCACAACTTATTCTTTCAAAACAAGAAACCTTGCTAGAATTCTGTTTATGCCAAACAGTCGTGATGATCCTCTTTTCGATCAGTGGCGCCCTTTGCGGGTTTTCACCAGCTAACCTCTCTCGTTTCTCTTCTCACCGTCGCCTTTTAGTGCTCTTTGCAAGTTTTCACAAACAAGACTCTCTCATTTCAGTTTCTCTACTTACCATCGCCTTGCGGTGCTCGTGAGGGTTTTCACCAATAAGACTTTCTCATTTTATTTCTCTCATTTTGATTGTATCAGATCCAAACGATTGTATCCTCCAATTTGAACATTCTCGCTGATTGATCGAAAGGACTTGAAAAGGATTTGGGTAAAAAGAATTTGGACTGAATTACAACTTTGGAATGTTTCAGGAAAAACTATTGCCGGATCATTATAACTTCTGCCCCAGTTTCAACTTTTGAGGAAATGTGGATTTTTGGTTTGGTGTGATTGAACCCCAGAGAGAGGCTGCCTACGTATCCTTTCGGAATCAAGTCGAACGTAGTTCAAGGAATCTTTTGTTTTGATTTTTCTTTTGTTATGTTTTGCTTTATTTATTTTCATTTTTTTGATCATCATTTTTTTAAATACATTCAGGTTCCAAAGAGGGTGATCAAAGAAGAGTAACCAACTCAAAGGTTTTGCCAATGGTTGATAGTGTTTGGGTAGCGAGAATGAAAGCCCTCGTCATCCCAATTGGAGAACATTAAAATCTCGTAAAAGGGTCAAACAAATACCTTTTGACCGCATCTGCATTGACAGCTGTTTCAGGATTATTTCCTTCGATGTCTCCCAAATACATCGTTCCTTTCGACAATCTTTTTCATACAATGTACGGACCTTTTGACCGCATTTGAATTTTCCTTTTGCTTCCTAATGATGCGGGAGAATACGTATCAGAACGAGTTGCCCCACTTCAAAGTTTCTAGGTTGCACTTTCTTGTTGTAGGCACGAGCCATTCTTTGTTGATACAACTGCCCGTGGCAAACTGCATCCATCCGCTTTTCATCAATCATAGTTAATTGTTCCAATCGGTTCTTGACCCATTCATCATCCTTAATCTCGGCTTTAACAATGATTCAAAGAGAGGGAATTTCAACTTCTGCCGGTATTACGCCTTCGATACCGTAAACCAATAAATAGGGTGTGTCCCCAACTGATGTGCACACGAGTGTGCGATATCCTAATAATGCAAAAGGCAACTTTTCATGCCATTGTCTAGAACTTTGAATCATTTTCTTGAGGATCTTCTTTGATATTCTTGTTTGCCGCTTCAACAACACCATTAGCTTTGGGCCCATAAGGACTAGAATTCCGATGCGTAATCTTAAATTGTTCGCATACCTCTCTCATCAGGTGGCTAATCAGATTTGGAGCGTTGTCCGTAATGATAGTATTAGGAATACGAAAACGACAAATAATGTTAGAATGCACGAAGTCCACCACCGCTTTCTTGGTGACGGCTTTGAAAGTGACTGCTTCAACCCATTTTGTGAAATAATCAATGGCAACCAGGATGAATATGTGCCCATTTGAAGCTTTCGGCTCGATCAGCCCAATGATATCCATACCCCAGGCAACGAACAACCAAGGTGCTTGTCACGCCCCAAAAACCGAGGAGCGCGACCGGTGCTCAACCGAGTAAACCCGGCTGAGCAAGCCTGTTAGGTTTAATTCTACCCAAACTAATTCATGAATAGAGAGGAGATGAACTCCACTAATCATACTTTGTAAGTATTTCATTAACAACTTCCATTTTATTTCCATCAGCAGTTTCAACCATAATGTCCAAAATATTACAATTTTTATAGTTATGATAATGAAAAAAACATATTTGCCAAATACCAATACTTCTAATTTAATTTCCAATACCAAACACCACCCACAACCTGTCTACAGAGCCTCTAAATACAACTGAAGAGAAATACGAAAATGCTGGCAACAAGGCTCCGGCTATACCTCAAAATACAAAGTACATGATAAACTACGATAGAGGACCCCGAAATTAAGTGGGGCTCACCAAGTCAGCTGAAAGGAAGATGCGCCACTAGCTGCGAACAACACTGCCTGCTACGGAACCACCTCAATCCATTTAAAGATGTAGCGCCCCCGGGCAAAACGGGACGTTAGTGCCGTCGAATAGCACTAGTATGTATGAACAAACGTTACTCTAAATAGAATTAATAATATACAAGTAGAAGACATTCATGGAAACCAACAATGGTGCACAGAAATACAGAGAACACAAGTGAGAGTCTCATAGTTTCTAATTTCGTCTTTTCATCCTTTTGATTTATAGTCTCCTAGTGTCAAGTGCCACGATTCATAATGCCACCGTGTCTTTGTACACGGAGTCCGATCTCGGCCTGACTGGCTAAGCCATCCCAAGTGAGACATTACCAACATCATAATTTTATACTCATATTCCTGATGTAAATGCCACCATGTGTACAGCATGGCGTCCGATCTCGGTCCGATCGGCTAAGCCATCTCACTTGGGACATAACATCTTTCAATTATTCCTTAGTTCACATTTCTTTCCACTTTCCCATTACCTGGCACCACACACCTCTTTGTTAGCTTATTTCTTGGCACTTGGATACATTTTTACAATTAAAATATTCAAGTCTTCCCCTTATTTATTCGTTAATATAGTATTATCCTTCATATTGATAAGTTCCAACATATGATGAATTGTGCACATACTAGGATGAGCCTAAACAATCATGATTCACAACATCAAGCAACATGGTGAAATGGTAAACAACTAAGACAACTAGGGAACATAATCTTTAGCCTCAGCACATTAGAACAAACAATTCAAGTATGATCAAGCAAGGAACTCAGACCAAATGTACGGACACTAACGAGATGATTCTACAAAGATTAAAGTTGGCCATACATACCTCAAAGAGCTTTCCCTTAAGTTTCTACAATACACCAACACCTCTAGCAATAACAATCTATAAGGAGATAGCGGAAATCGACTAATAATTAAGAAGATTACCCATGGTGTAACTCTCTTAGAAATTTCATCAAAGACCTAACATGTGAAGTAGACTATAAGGTTTAGAAATGGCAATTTCTTCCTCCCCCAACCAATTTTAACATGAACTACCCATATTAGTTCTTTAACATCACATACTATAACTTAGTCCCACATGCATGGCCTATTTCTTACCCCCACAACATATTTGAACCTTTAACCTCTTGCATGAAACTTTGGAAGTAGGACTTACCTTGATGGAGGACAATCTATGGTTATCTTCCTTGATTCTTGAAGACTTGAGCAAGATTTGGATGATTATGAAGCTAGGCCCCTCCTTTCTCTCTCTATATGCTCTCATCTCTCTCTAAAATCAGTAGAAAATGACACCAAATGAAGCCCCTCAACCTATTTATGAAAATGGGGTCGGGTTATAAAAATAGGAAGATTAACCCTCCGAATTCGAGTCTGCTGTCGCATAATGGACCGCAGAATGGGTATGCTGGCCGCAGACGCATCGCAAAACCCCGTGCCCAAAACTGGGCTACACTGGTCCGATTTGCGACCATATTTGCGATCGCAGATCCAAAATGCGTCAGATTTGCGATCGCAGATTCGACACAGGATCGTATTTTTCTAGCCTTTGGTAATTTGATCATAACTTTGTGTAGGAATGTCCAAAAGACAAACGGTTTGAAGCGTTGGAAACTGGACTCGAAGGCCTTTCATATGATAGGTTGTTCATCACATAAAACCTTATACATATTTATATATGCTCGTTCAAAGTGTGGACTTATGCAAACACATTTGGAATTTTAGCCTATTATGAAATTTTCCGATTTGACTTAGACTTAGGCACCTCCTTGGACCCCAACTTACTTACCATAAGACTTATACACTTATTTATCAAATCCAATTGATGCTCATCATGTTAATAGCAGATAAAATATTATAATTAGCCTACCGGGCACCACAAAATCCTAAATTACTTAGCGAAACATTCCGGGGCCTTACATTCTCCCCCCCCCTCCTCTTAGGATCATTCGTCCTCGAATGAGGAGTAGAGTCCGCCCTAAACGCTTATCATAGATATCTCTTTTCTCATCTACCACAAGTCCCTAAATTTTGACTAACTCCCAAATTTTTCAGAAATTTCGGTAGAGTCTCCTTTGTAACTAGGCCTACCCACCTGCCAGAGAATCACCAAAACCATCCTAACAACACATCCTCAATGAGACAAAGCACCAAAATGTATATATCTTCAATACTAATCTTACCATTAGAAGCTGGAACACTACATAATCATAAGGATACATGGACATGAACTGCACATTTCCAACTCATAATACCTAGAAGGTACCTTTCAAGTCAAAACCAATTGTTATACAATCAAGCGAAAATATTTTATTTCCACAACACTCTCGGCGTTCAATGTGGCCTCTCATTCTTATAGACTTCGCCACAACACGTTCACGGAAACAATCTCCACTCCCAAACTTACCTAACAAGGATGACAAATAGATACCCTTCATAGGCCAACTATCCGTTAACTTCTCTTTCAATAATTTCCACCGAAATGATGTACAAAGGATTTCCAACTTTCTTCTTAGACATAGACATATGAAAACAGATAATACACGGAGAACAACTATGGGGAAACTTCATGCTCCTAGTGCAGCCTAATGTGAAATACACTTATGCAACCTTCATTATCAACTCACATAACATCGTCAGGGGAAATTATTGAGAATAACATGTTCACCCTCCTAAACTCTAAATCTCTAGGCAAACACTCACACTAAACCCTTGATGACCTTCAATAGTTAATCTAAGATGTGCTATCATAAAATGGCCATAAAAATTACCTATCGAATATATGTGATCACACTGTGAAGCTTCCTCTTTGACTTGTTTGATCCTTTAATACCCAATAGATTTAATACAATGAGGAACAACAGAGTTCAAGATCAGGCTGGAATTATTCAGGAATCCATTAATGTGTTGAGCATAGTATTTCATGAGGTTATATGCTAATAGACACGAGGATTACTACTAACAATACTGACATGGTTAATCATTGTGACGACATCAATTATTAGACAAATGAAGCGTACGGGTAAGTAGTACATTGGCAATAAGAACCATTAAGGAGGAATATACAAGTTCGTGACCCGGTTATCTCCTGGAGTGTAGGGAAAGTCAGTTTATCAAGAATGAGAATACTCTGGCACCTTGAATGCAATATGGGTTTCAAAATACATGAATTTGAATTACACTCTTAACATTAACTGACACAAGGAATCTATGCCACAAGCCCATTTGGATGAAAAAAAAGTTGAACACTTATGAGATTATCATATTTCAAACAACTTAACCCTTCCTGATAATTGACCCTATCTGAGGAACTAAAGATACGACAACTTGTCTTCCAAATCAATATGCTCATGATACGTGCAAAAAAAATCTGAAGGCATCTAATCTCAACCTTTCACCAGTGAAACCACATAGCTAGGACATCCTACCATAGGGGTGAAATCATGTATTGGTCAGAGGAGTTCCAATAGTTGACGTAATGCTCCGGGAAGAAAGACAATTAAAACTCATATCCTCCATAAGGAGGTGGAATGCCAAGGGTAGCACAATTTCCCGCACATGACAATGACGCTGTCAATAATCCTAGAAGCCGATTGAGCAGAAGGCCACGTAACCCATCCAATCCAACCCATTTAAGACTTTTGAAAAGGGGACGCACTTTGGTTTGAAATCATGGTAATATAAGCTTGAACTTAGGGGAAATTATTACTTTTGGAACCCATGAGACAAGCCCACGTAGCCCTAGAAAATCATTAACAATCGCGAGAGAGTACTTAAAACCATTACGAATTGGTATAGAACAATGCCTCAAAGTGCCCATACGGATAAGTTTGAAAGAATGAGACGTCTGAATGCATTTATCGGGGAACCGTAACCTAGGTTATCTAGTCACAGGGACAAGCAGAGCAGGTAAACGAAAAGAAAGTGAGAGAGCCTATGGAAGTAACCGTTACATTGTAACCACTAGGAAGGGTGGTAATATAAAGGGATTACGAGAAGCTAAATTTCTGAAAGAAGATCTCTGTATTTAGTCACGTGATGTATAGCTCCAGAATTCAAAAATCCAATTATGTTTAGCAACTCTACTTCATAATGAAGCACTGCAACACACTTCTACACAACCATCTATTACAAGCCACATTGGGAGATGCTATAAGACTTGACTAAGAGGGAGGCTTTGACAAATGAATGTGTTACTAGGTGTATTTCTCCTTGGTCAACCCAAAACCAAAAGGCGAGAGTTAGACTGATAAGCAGATCATTGGAATAGCACATGTGTAGATGATCCATTATCGAAAGAAGATCATTCAATCTCAGCAATTGCGGCATGCTATCAACCCTTGATGAACTTGAAGTGAGGTGGGAACCCAATGAGATAGTATAAAATAATCACGGAAGGTTTGCAGACGTTCATAATGAATTCTCCATGGATTTTGACTTGAGATGTACCCAGATGCTAATGAAAGGCAGAAAATAGGAGTAACGGGCGTTCTGCTACGATAACCTCCAAAGGTGCGCTTGGTCTTGACGGAGAGCCTAGTAAGGGTCCATACGAGAAAGGAAGTGTTACAATGACTCAGAGAAGGGTATGTTCTCTCATGGTTATCGAACAAGTGTGGGGAAACTAGCACAATAAATTCACTAACTAAGGCACACAATTATCACATGTTGTGGAGGTGTAATGAGAAAATAAACATTCGTTATGAGCTGGACATGCTTCTGCTATATTAACTCCCAACTGCAATATACGACCATGCCACAGGCAACCACGATACTAGGAACAAAGTGAGCTACTTACTGCGGGATGTTCCAAGTGGACACGGAAGTTATACTAAGATGGAGACACAAGATCTTCCTATGATGGGGATGTGAGGATCTCAATTTTTTTAGAGAGACTTTATACACACGGTGACCATTTAGATTGACATGCACTCAGGTGATTGGTGTTAAGTTATGCTCTTATGTTACTAGATATTGAGAAGCTTTCATGATGATGCTCGCGAGAGAGTAGAGTGATTTTCAAACCATATAAGCCATATACACAAGTGAGTAAAAGAGTGACTCGAGAAGGATCGCACCACTGGGATGCTTTACATGGAACTTGACACCACATAGGTAAACATTACGACGGTGCATGCATAGGCACAAATGAGCAGACGTTGTCCATAAAAAGATTTTGTAACAAATTCATCGGATGTAGTCCCCTGTTGAGAATTTAGGAAAGAAAGTGGGAAGTATTAATCCTAGAATTATAACTCCATTCAAGGGCGTATTTATAGAACTTAATTCCACAAGAGGATGTAAATAAGAAAATTTGTGATAGAGTGGATTCACGAACAATATGCCTCCTTCAAGGAGTAGTTACACACAAGTTTTTGTGACTCACATCTTATTAAGACCATATTTATGAGGACTCTTCAATATGGATGTAGACATGCAATGAGTAAAAATTTTGCGTTGTTCATAATTATGTACTAGGGAGTGACTTACTTGGTGACTTTAGGTTGATAGGGCAATAACTTAATCGATGCCCCTCGGCTCCACATCCTTAACGCAATATTATACAAAAATAAATTCTGGAATGCTAAAGACAACGTCCGGTGCCGCGAACGCTGGCTGTCACCTTACTCAGCTACAATAGTAGTACCTTCAATCAGCTAATAACCCGCTACCGGGTGAACAATACCTGCAACTGCACGCGAGGTGCAGGGAGTAAAGTGAGTACTCCAACTCAGTGAGCAATAAAAGTAAATAATAACTGAGCGGTAAGAAATCACGTAAAGGCACTCCATCATGCTATATAAGACAGTGCAAATCTTTGAGAAAACAGTAAAACCGTGAAAATCCTTTAGAAAATATCTGGACTCAGTTAAAACTTCTTTTGAAAATATCCTTTCCAACATTTAAGCAAATGAATGCGTAATCAGATAGTGCAAGTCAGCACATAAGTCAGCCCCTCGGGCACAGCACTCCACTAACAATTAAGACCAGGGCGTCTGGTAAACAGTGCAAGAAGTAGCATGAATGCCAATGAAATGAGAGTGCTGAATGTCATGACACGTATTACAA